>NC_134362.1:154162784-154462784 GCF_048569485.1 Anomaloglossus baeobatrachus
CGCAGAAATCTCAATCACCTTGATTTACACTCACTCTCTCAGTCCCTTCTCTCTCTCTCTCTCTCTCTCTCTCTCACAGACATTGCTTCTTTATACGATGCAGATGCTGCTGCCACTTTATATAACCCCACAATCTCTGCAGCTCTCGAATCGGCTGCGCCCCTCATGCATACCGAAACTTGTACGATTTCACTGGCTGGTTCCACTGGCTGTAAGTGCGCACGATAGACTTTGTGCACTTGAGTACATACTTGCCACTGCAGGCTGTCCTCCCCCCTTCTCCCCTGATGAACTCTCTGATTTAACCTGAAAGGGAATTGCATTGGGAGGGCCTGTTTTCCATTGGGGTAGTTGCCTTACTTGGGTGCTGCCCTTGTAAGGGCGGAAGCAATTACATGGGGCATGACAGGGGTAAGATGTAACTATAATCCGACTCTGGATTGGCTGACCCTATTTCCGCCCTGTGTGAATCATTTTATCCGGTGGTGTATGGTCTGCTCGTGGAGATGGATCAAGTGAGATCTAAGCATTTTGTATTTGCACATTATTGCACTGCACTTTATGTATTGTTTGTTGATGATTTTAGTGAGAATTCATTAAAAGTTATACTTTAATCCTTGCTGTATAGCTAATATATCTCAGGACTTGTAGGCATTATCTTGTTCTGCGTTGCAGAATTTAGCTTTTGGACCAAAAACTCGCACGATCAACAGGCAATCTTGGCACACGAGCCAGACAAAAGAACTGAGACGGGCTTCCAGAATTGCTGAGCGGAGATGGAAGAGGTCTCATTCCACCGAGCAATTAATTGCATATAAACAGTCCCTCACCACTTTCAAGTCCACACTCACTGCTCCAAAACAAACCTACTTCTCATCTCTCATATCTTCCCTGTCTCACAACTATAAACAGCTATTCAAACACTTTCATCTCTCTCCTCCTTCCCCCAGCACCACCCCCCTCCTCTCTCATCTCAGCTGAAGACTTTGCCTCTTCCTTCAAGCAGAAGATTGATAACATTAGAGCAAGCTTTGGACCCACATTCCTCACAGCCCCTTCTCATAACTACTCAGCCCTCTTCCTCCAAATTTAGTTTCTCCACCATGACAGAAGATCATCTTTCCATTCTACTCTCGAGATCACATCCCACCACCTGTGCACTTGACCAGCTCCCATCCCACCTCATCCCCAACCTCACTGCCTTCCTCATCCCGACCCTAACCCATCTCTTAAACCTATCAATAACAACTGGTGTATTGCCTTCATGCTTTAAATGTGCTTCAATGCCACCCATCCTCAAAAAGACCTCCCTTAACCCATCCTCTGTTTCTAGCTACCACCCCATAATACTTCACTCCTATGCCTCAAAACTACCACTCACACAATTTCCTCATCTCGCCCTCTATCTGTCGGTGTCCCCCAAGGTTCAGTTCTTGGACCCCTGGTGTTCTCCATCTACACCGTCGTCCTGGGACAGCTCATAGAGTCCCACGGCTTTCAGTATCATCTTTATGCTGATGATATGCAGATCTACTCTCTAGACCTGACATCACCTCCATACTCTGATACCCAGCACAGATAAAGCATACAGATACAGGGTGCAGACCTCAGCCATGCACTTATCTTGGCTATGTATCAAAATAAGAGAGACTCCATGCTACTTTTTTTTTAATTATATAAATAACTAATTATTAAGAAAGACATAGGGTCCCCCAATTTTGATACCCAGTCATGATAAAGACAACAGCTGAGGGCTGGTATTCGCAGGCTGGCGAGATCCATGGTTATTGGCCCCATCAGCCTAAAAATAGCAGCGTGCAGCTGCACAATATAGTCACACTCTTGACATGTGACAATACCGGCATTTTACCCGGCTCATCCGATTAACCTAGTGTGATGGCAATCGGGGTAATATAAGGGATTAATGACAACTCACAGCTGCCGTTAAGCCCTAGATTAAAAATGGGAGGTGTCTATTAGACCACCCTATTGCTAATCTGTAAATGAAAAGCAATAAACACAAATGCCAAAAATATCCTTTACTTGATATAAAATACAACAAAAACACCCTCTCACCCCTTTATTCACCCCAAACATCTAGTTCCGATGTAATTCACACAAGGTCTGACAACAATCCTGGCTCTGCTACATACATACTGAAGTCACAGTGCAAGTGCACAGAACATGACCAAATGCTGTGGCTTCAGATAGTGACTGACAGACCCTTAGGTGTGAAAAGTGACTTTGCTCCACTTATCACTTAACAGCTGAAGCTTCCCACAGTACCCAACCTGTAACCGCAGGTAAACTGATGTCAGGTGACATTATTGAACTTAGTGACCTCACCTCTGGTGAACTGAGTTCACAGACCTGCATCTAAAAAAAAAATTGTGTTTTTTTGCCAAGAGATGTAGATTTGGTGCTGAAATTTATACATCATATTCCTGCACCAAATCTGCATCATCTGGTAAAAAAAATACATCAAAACACGATGTTTTGATGACATTTCAATGCAGTTTTCAGCCAAGAGATGCAAATTTGGTGGTAAAATGTCTGCACCACATTTCTGCACCAAATTTACATCTCCTGACAAAAAAAAATGCACCAAAATGACAACTAGAATGTTATTGTGTATTTTTTTGCCAAAAGATGCAGATTTGGTGCTGAAATGTATACATCATATTCCTATGCCAAATCTACATCTTCTGGTAAAAAAAAAAATGCATCACTGTCGCATCAAAACCACATCATGTTTTGATGCATTTTTTTTTGGCAGAATATGCAGTTTGGTGCAGGAATAGGGTATATAAATTTCAGCACCAAATCTGCATCTGTCTGTTTAATTATGACTAGATATCAAAATTGGGGGGGCTAATCACAGACACCAGGACTTCTAGTGGGCGGAAGAAGCAGTAAATATGTATGAGGGTAATGAGCAGCCTTAGAAGTAGTGTTAGAGCCACGCGGGAGACTCTGTAAATATAGCGCGCCTGCTTTATTCGTATTTTTTTAATTACCCTGGTGGCTGAATTTGGATAGTTACCATGAGTTGTCTGAGAACTCCGGGCCTGGTGGTCGGTGCACGGATACTAGGTATCCCGCATGGATCCAGACTTTTACAGTCTGGGTTTGCCCATCACCAGTGGGGATCTCAACGTTCTCCCTTTGCTCCTTTGGTAGCAAGGAAGATACACAAAGTACCAAGGTAGATGGAACGTGAAAATGATGGTGGACGACTGCTGGATGCTTCACAGAGAAGATCTGCAGGCCTTCTATAAGAGAAAAGGGATCAAGAGAAGCTTTGAAGACAAATGGAAAATTAGTGTTCAATAAAAGACAGGGAAAGAGACAGACAGAGACAGGCAAAGACAGACAGACAAAAAGACAGACAGACAAAAAGACAGACAAAAACAGACAGGGAAAGAGACAGACAGACACAGATAGACACAGAGAAAGTGACAGACACAGACAAAGAGACAGACAGGGAAAGAGACAGACAGGGAAATACAGGGAGAGAGACAGGGAAATAGACAGACACAGACAGGGAAAGAGATAAAAAGACAGACAGGGAAAGAGACAGACAGGGAAAGAGATAGAGAGACAGACAGAGAAAGAGACAGGGAAAGAGAAATACAGTTAGACAAAGAGATAGAGAGAGAGAAACAGATAGAGAGTGTGACAGGCAGAGACTGGGAGAGAGACAGTGAGACAGTTACTATCCCGGGTAATGCCGGGTACTACAGCTAGTAACTTTATAAATATAATATTGTGTACATTTTTGGCTACAATAAAAACTTTTACTCTTTATCTCACTTGTACATAATTTTACGCACATTTTGTGAAAAATCCAAAAGCGATGGTTAAAAATGGAAGTATTTTGGAAAATTAAGGCAATTGAAAACATAATAATCAGTCACTGGATTTGAAATATTTTTCATAAACCCAAATTTTGCATACCTGTGTTATGGATCATTGTAATACTGTGTGAACAGTGTCCATGTCATCAGCTGTGACAGTAGTGACCGATCTTCAGAAAGAAATGTACATGTGCACCTACTACATTCGCAATAAGCGGCTCTACATAGCTGCACTAAGTTAAAGAAAACTATTTTTGACTCGTTTGTGAACTTTTAGATATTTTCCTTGGTGTTAATTCAAACATAGTGAAGCCAGTATAAATGTCCTGTCAATGTAAAGGAACATATTGAACCAGACCTGTGTTTTCCTTAGACTTCAATGTATCCTCCTACTTTCTACAGCTATGATTTAGAATAATAATAAAAAATCTCTAGTTAAACCTGGGGGCATTTTTTATATATAAAAGCATATCAGTTCTCCAATAAAGACTATGTAAATAATACCAATAAATTAAATAATAACAAAAAAGGTACAGTATTTTCCCACTAATTAGGCTATCCATAGATACCGCTCGGGAAGCCACTGGGTGGTCAATGTACAGATTTGCACGTCTCCAGCAGAAATGAAAGATTTATCTTTATGCTGTAGAATTTTTTAAAATATATATTGTCAATGAGACACATGTTGACATAACCTTAGGCCAGCTATAAAAGGTTTCAACAAACAGAAGTTAGTTGGTGATCAATATGATGTCTTGGCCATTCGGAGGTGGTAAAAAAGAAGTGGTGGCTCCTTCCTGCCGCCTTGACTTGTGTCACTGGAATCTTCTAGTATATGAACCACTATAGACAATGGATAATTACCAGTATTATCAGGATAATTATCCCTTGAATGTCACTTAATGTACTCAACATTCCTATTAACAGACGTAGTTGGTTTGTTTGGACGTGCATATCAGCCTGCAAAATGTATTCCTATAGGTAACGGTATATACAACAAAAAATAAACTACTCATGGCTGAAACCTTCTGTTATAATAGCCATTTTCCTCCTTTCCTGTCCCGACACTATTTGGGGGGGGGGGGCATTCTTGCAGTTTGAAGAGATGTAAAAAATGTTCTCCAGATATTAAATAATTTTAGTTTTTTATGAGATACTTGGAGCGTAATTTTTATTTTTATTTTCATGCTCTTTTTTTTATTTTTTTTATTGTTTTGCATATAGCAGTGATAATCAGTGTGAAAATTAAGTTAATATGTATGTTTTTCACATTTTTGGATTTTCTTTTTGTTATTAAAAGTGACCATTAAAATACATTTTTAAATTTTTTTCTCCTTTTCAAAACAATTATTTTTATATATAGCGTAAACATTTTTTTTTCTAAAGGGGTGGGGCTAGTAAACTATTTGGACTGGTAGTGTTTTCTATCATTTATTTAATTATTTTTTACCCACATTTTATTTATTTTAGGTTTTTTTCCCCATAAAAGACATTTGTGGGATATTTCAACATTTAATTTTTTATCTGATTTCCCCTGTAACTAGGACTAATATAATAGCCCCTGTTACAGGGGAAATGCAGCCTCCTGGCTGCATAGTAAGGCCCGTTTCACACGTCAGTGAAAAACACAGACGTTTTTCACTGGTGTGTAAAACACGCACATGTCCCTGCGTGTGCCGAAAATCACAGCACACGTGGGTTGTCTAAGTGCAATCCGGGCTCCGTTCTCCGTGGCCCGTGATTGCACTTAGAGATTCACTCACCTGCGCCCGCTCCCGCTCTCCATGGTGCTGATCGCTCCCGTGATGCAGCATCCGGCCGGCGGTGACCCCTGCAGGAGCTGCTTCCGGGTCGGCTGTGTCGCGCATAATGAATATGCGCGACAGTAATCAGCCGGTACAGAAGGAGCAGGGAGAACGGGCTGCAGAGGACATCGCTGGACGCCAGGTGAGTTAAAATGTTTATTATTTTAAAAGCACGTTTTTTTCTGGCACGTGTTTCACGGACCACACCACTGCGTGGTCCGTGGAACATCAGTGATGCCAGAAAAAAATGGACATGTCTCCGTGCAGCAATCACGCACACGCGGGTACGCTGCACGGAGACACGTGCAGTGACAAATCACTGACGTGTGAGCAGACCCATTCATTAGAATGGGTCTGCGTATGTCAGTGATTCTGGTACGTTTAAAAAAAAGCACAAACGTCCCAGAATCACTGACGTGTGAAAGGGGCCTAAAGCACACTAGGTTATCAAGGACCTAGCAGCTCCTGCTCCCTTTCCAGACCCAACAATTTTATGACCTCTTTGTCAGGATAAGAAAATTCCATTACAACTTCATGTAGGTATATGCATGTATACAGTGATCAGTAAGGCAGAGATGGTAATAAAACCTCAGTAATGGGATTGCTATGGTTTATCTTATTTTTTAACAAATATAGAAGATATGCATAATAATATCTTGTTTTTATTTTTGCAGATGATACAAAACTATGTAGTATAATAAATGTTCATAAATTGCAAGTTGAGTTTGACAAAGTTTGAGTATCTACTTGGCGGCAGTGGTTCAAAATATAAAGTTATGCAGCTGGACACCAATAATATGTGGGTATCCAATGTTCTAGGTGAGAGAAACTAGGAAAGTCACTTGAAGAGAAGGAACTAGACTAAAAACTTGCATTAGAGATTAGAGATCAGCAAACCTTTGGAGGTTTGGTTCGCAGAGCACATTTGAACCTAAGATAAGGTTCAGTTTGTGACCCTAATTTGAACTAAACATCAATAGAAGTTAGTAATTGGGAAGTTTGTGTCTCTGCCCACATGCAACCAGCCATAAGCAGTACACTTTCGGCGGCGGGTGGGTGGGGTTTTTCAATTTTTTTTTGTGTGTGCACATTACATCAGATCACGCTGATTTTAACCCCAGCCATTCAAGCACTGCATGCGGCTCGCACTGGGCTGAGCATCACTCATACTCAAGCACAGTGCTACTTGCTTGAGTAGTTTGCTCTCATAACTCACTAGAATTTCGAACCCAAACTTTCATTTTTTGGAAGTCAGTCTCTGAACCCGAACCTTGAACCTCAGGTTCGCTCATCTCTATTGGAGATGAGCGGACCCATGGAAGTTCGGGTTCGGCAGGTTCAACTGGATTTTAGCTAAAGTTCTGTTCTGAACCCGAACTTGACCCGAATCTCATTGGAAGTCACTGATTGGGCAGTTCGGCTCTTCGCCCACATACAGTCAGCCTAAAGCAGTTCCAGGGGATTTATTTTTGTGCACACTACATCTGATCACGCTGATTTTACCTTCAGTGAGAGCCATTCAAACCCTGCAAGCGGCTCGCCCTGGGCCAAGCACCGAGCGTACCCGAGCACAGCGATGCTTGATCTAGTGCTTAGCATACAAAAAGCACTCGAACTCCGAACTCAAACACTGATTTTTTTTTTGTAAAGTCCATGTTCTGTAAGTACATCGGACTTTATTCTGGTTCACCCATCTTTAACTAACATGTGTACCGCCCTGAGAGGGGCCCGGCCGCTTCCTCCGCTTGCTCGGGCCGAGCCATTCGTGGTCCATGCTCGGGTTGCCGGTGGCACCAGTGCCTCCGGATCGGGGGCCGCGTCACTCTTGTTAAAGGGGGGTAGGCGGTGGGAGGATGGTGGTCGTGTAACGGGTCGTGACGCCACCCACGGGTCGTGGTGATGGGAGAAGCACCACCGCTGTGGCTGAAGTGATGGCGGGCTCGTCCGGGATCGGTGTTGCGGCCGCAGCCGAGATGTTAGCCCTTCCGTGGGTAGGGGCGGCATGTCCCGGGGCCTGGTGGGGGACTGCAAGGGTTGGTTGTTGTTGTTGTCGGGGTGCAGGGCACCGTGCCGCAGTGTAGTGTGTCGTGCCCAGATAGCACTGGTGTACTCACGATTAATTCACACTGGTAACCCAAAGTTCGGGTCTGGTCGGTTCCCGCGGCTGGCTGCTGATGTCCTCCTGCGGGGTTGATGGTGGCCCCTTTTCCCATGCACCTCTAGATGTTTGTGTTTCGGCTCCCCCTGCCTGAGCAGTGGTAGCCTGCTCCCCGGCGTTGAGCTGCCGGAGGAGCCCTCGGTTGCCCGCAGGCGCTGGCCCGTCGGGTGTTTGGCCCTTGGCGGTGGCACTCACCCGGTCTCGGTGGGCTTTTGCCTTCTTTCGGGACTTTGGTTGTGGATGAACCCGTGAGGTCCGGCCAGCAATCAGTCAATTCGCCTATACTCAGTGGCTTCTAAGCTAGGATGGGTTCTGAGTACCCTTCTTTTGGTACTCCGGCACACATTTGACTCCCCGGTTCGGGACCAGCGGGCCACAACCCAGGCCCGGTCTGTACGGTTCCGCTGGTTGCTGTACCGGTACTCCTGCAGACGGCCACCAGCGCCTGCCTGCCTGCCTGATGTTTTCCAAGGGGCCAAGGCTCCTACCCGGGTCCCTGACAGCTGCTCTACTACCACTTCACTGTCCACTCAAAACTAATCTGCTTGAACTTCCTGCCCAAGGACAGTAGTCTCCTCAGTGGGCGTGTCTTTATGCCTGACTCCACCCACCTGGTGTGCTCTACTAGCCCTGGGGGAGGCATCAGGTCTCCCTTTCGGGCGACATGTGTGTGACCTCACAGGGGGTGGGGGCAAGTGTGTATGTGGCTGATGTAATTACCTGTGACCCCTGGGGTCCAGGGCGTCACACATGCAATATCAATCAGTGGCCTTAAGACCAGGAGTATATTGTCGTGTGTTAAATGAGGCATTGACTTGAGGGACATGGAAGCAATACTACAACAATGCAAAGCATTATTATGGCCTTAGCTGGAATATGCAGTTCAATTTTGGGCACGATCTACAGAAATTGGATTCCCTGGAGTTAACAAAAGTACAAAAGAAAGCCACAAAACTGAAACAAGGTATTGAGGAGCTTGATTATGAGGAAAGATTAAAAGGATTAAATATATAAAATATGAATGGTCAATGCACAAGGAGAACTTTTACCTGTGGAAAAGAAAAAAATAATAGGTGGTCACAATTAATGGTTTCAAAAAGGGCATAGATGCTTTTGTAGAAAAAAACAAATATTTATTTAAATATGTAAAGTTCTTAGTTAAGTGTTTTGTCCAGCCAGTGGATCAACAATTGGGATTAGTTGGAGTTGGAACAAATTAGTTCTATTAAGCCCTTTACCCCGGCCGATTTTCCATTTTTCATTTTTGTTTTTTTGCTCCACTTCTTCCGAGAGACATAACTTTTATATTTTACCGGCAATCTTTCCATACGTTTTTTTCGGGACCAGTTGTACTTTGAATTGAAACCATAATTTTTACTATGTACTGGAAAATGGCAAAAAAATTCCAAGTGCAGAAAAATTGCGAAAAAAGTGCAATTGCATGATAGTTTTTGAGATATTTTATTCACCGTGTTCCCTATATGGTAAAACCGATGTGTTGGTGTGATGCCTCAGGTCAGTACGAGTTTATAGACACCAAACATGTATAGGCTTAGAGTACTTTTATCTAAGAGGTTAAACAAAATCAGAAGTTTGTCCAAAAAAAGTGGCGCAATCTTTGTGCCATTTTCCTGCAACCGGTGATGTTCTCATTTTTCGGGATCTATGGCTCAGTGACAGTTTTTTTCTGCATCTTGAGCTGACTTTTTAATGGTACCATTTTTGCGCAGATGCTACATTTTGATCGCCTGTTTTTGCATTTTGCGCAAAATTTGTAACGACCAAAAAACAAAATGTTGGCGTTTGGATTTTTTGCCGCTACGCCGTTTACCGATCAGATTAATTGATTTTATATTTTGATAGATCAGGCATTTCTGAGCAATACCAAATATATGTATATTTTTTATTTTTTTAACCCTTTCATTTTCAATGGGGTGAAAGTGGGTGATTTGAACTCTTACTTTTTGTTAAGATTTTTTAAAAAACGTTTTTTACTTTTTTTATATTTTACTAGTCCCCCTAGGGGACTATAAGGATCAGCAGTCTGATCGCTCATTCATTTCTGTTGATCACAGCTACACAGCTGAGAACAGCAGAAATACTAACCTTTTCTAATCTGCACCACTCAACGGCCTATTACAGGAAGGGAGTAATACAGAAACACTGAGGAAAGGAAGCGCAACTAGGGTCTTACCTGGGTATACACCATTTTATTAAAAGGTAACAAACTCACCTAATAGGGTTGTGGTAGTCACAACACCTATAACCTCGTTGCAAATTTGGTGCACAGCTGCAGCCCTGAAAGAGACAATGCGTGGAATATGGAGAGAAGTCAAGTTTATGCTGCTCTATCACCAGGATTGTTCATTTTCTCTTGATTGTCCTAATGGAGTAGACTGCGATCTCTGAAACGCGTAGACTTGTACAAGAATAAAAGAGATGAATTAATCAACTTTGCATCCTGGTGATAGCACGGCATAAACCCTTCTGCTCTCCATATTCCAAAAAATATATGGGAGAGAAAAGGCGCAATAGGGTCTTACCCGATATATTGGGCAAAATCATAAAGAAGTAATGCACTCACCTGATCGGGTTGTGCCAGTCACAACTCCATTGACAGCAAAAATGAGCGCCCAAGCGGTCCAGCAGCAGCCCTGTTACACAAGTGGAACATCAAAGGAAAAAACTGGAGAAAACAGGTTTTATGCCGCGCTTGAAGACCACAGACATTGATGTCAGAACAGATGATTCTTTTATTATTTCATTCCTATGCCAGGCGTAGGAATGAAATAATAAAAGAATCATCTGTTCTGACATCAATGTCTGTGGTCTTCAAGCGCGGCATAAAACCTGTTTTCTCCAGTTTTTTCCTTTCATATTCCAAAAAAGGGAGTCATGTGAGCTACAGGAGTCATCACATGATCCTGGTGTTACCATGACAACCATTGGCTCAGTGATTACATCACAGCGCCACCGATGGGGCCGAGTAAGTGAAGATTTACAGCGATCAGCATTTAAATGGCGCTGTGACATTTTGACAGCACCATTTAAAGGGGTTAACAGGCACAGGTGGAACGCAGATCCACTTGTGCCTGCGAGGCACACATGTTAGCTGTACAAATCAGCTGACATGTCTGCGGATCCCCCCCCTGGCTGCCAGCGGTAGCCGGCGGAGATTACACTATGGTGATTTAAGACGTAATTTTACTGCCTGTGGTTATTAAGGAGGACTAGATATTACATTATGGTATACTGGGGAGTCAAGATTGAGACATCATCAGCCTAAAATGCTTTATTACAGCTCTTAAAAAAGGGTTACGTACAACAGGTAACCCCTGTACGTTTACCCAGCTGTGGCCAAGTGCTTATGTGTGTTGCTATCTATTGTGCCAAGATGAACTAGCGGGGATTTTCTTGGTTTAGACCTCAATGTTGTCTAACCACACCATTATCTGCTCCTCAGTAAGGAAGCACATTTACTTTGGAGCATAAAGGAAAAATTTTAGTAACTGAAGAGTAGAATCTAAAAGGTGAATGTCTTTGAAAAAATATTTAGCAGACTGACTTAAAGGGGAAGCTCACAATATTATCACTGGCACATAGGATCCTTTAAATGTCAATAGTGCAGTGTTTGCTTTCGGAAAATCCAAGCTAACAGTCTGGCGATAGTCTGTTAAAATGGGTTTATAAAGACTGATGATTTAACACTAATAGAAAAAGGAGAGAGATCCTGGGGAAAAATAGGATTTCCCAAAGGTTGTGTTAAAAAAAATGTGTCTGCTAAGCACTAAATAAGTACAAGTGTCTTTAAAACTCTCTTTGCAGCTGGTAAACTGCCATTGAACTAAATGGTGCCAAACAGCTTTCTGGCCAGGTTTCAATACGACTTCTTACACACACTGAGGGAGTAAAAACTCCGCAGAAAAGAGGAAATCTTCAGGATAACAGCAATCCTCCAATATCGAGAGAAGCCAAAAAAAAGAGTAAACTACCAGATAGATAGATGGTAGACGATGGATGATATTAGCAATGTCTCATATGTTATATAAGTGAGTAAAGGGATTCTGTCAGCAGGTTTTTGTCACTTAATCTGAGAGCAGCCTAATGTAGATACAGAGACCCTGATTCCAACAATGTGTCACTAACTGGCATGATAAAATTATTGTTTTATGACCAGTAGATTATCACTAGAGTACTAGTAGCCATGTCATTTTCCATATTCATGAGATCTGATTAACCACACCGCCACCACTGATTGGCAGCTTTCTGCCTATGCACAGTGTAATAACAAAAAAAAACAGTTTCACTCTGAAATGCTAAAGTATGCAAACAATGAATGCAAGAATATAAATATGCATTACTGCTTAAGGAAATCTAGGAAAAAAATGAGATATTTAGCATACAAAAATGGCCATTTCTATATCTGCCACGTCAAGGCATATCTCGTATACTGGGAACCTACAGTAAAACTGAAGCCTTTCTATGGGTTACACACTTCCAGGTGTATGGGCAAATAGGAACCTGCTACTGAAGAATAAAATCACCTGTGGCTAATGGGGGAGGGGTGCACAGTCAGAGGGCATGACTCTATAAGGCTAGTTTCACACTTGCGTTGAACAGTATCCGTTGCATTGCGTTGTGTGACGGATGCAACAGATGCGTTGCATATAGTGGCACAACGGATGCTACGGATGCTGCAAAACAACGGGATCCGTTTTGATTTTTTTTTTACAGTTTTACCGGCGGCAGACTATTGTGAATGATCAGCTGATCGCTAACAGTAGCCGGCCGCCGGGTGATCAGCTGATCGCTCCCAGTAGCCGGCCACCAGGTGATCAGCTGATCGCTCCCTGCAGCCGGCCGCCGGGTGATCAGCTGATCGCTCCCAGTAGCCGGCCGCCGGGTGATCAGCTGATCGCTCCCTGCAGCCGGCCGCCGGGTGATCAGCTGATCGCTCCCTGCAGCCGGCCGCCGGGTGATCAGCTGATCGCTCCCTGCAGCCGGCCGCCGGGTGATCAGCTGAGCGCTGTCACTTGCCGGCGCCCGGGCATGCCGGCGGGCGGGCGCTCAGCTGAGCGCTGTCACTTGCCTGCTGCGGGGCATGCCGGCGGGCGCTCAGCTGAGCGCTGTCACTTGCCGTTGGCCGGGCATGCCGGCGGGCGGGCACTCAGCTGAGCGCTGTCACTTGCCGGCGCCCGGGCATGCCGGCGGGTGGGCGCTCAGCTGAGCGCTGTCACTTGCTGGCGGGTGGGCGCTCAGCTGAACGTTCGGCTGCCGCGAGCCAAAATAAAGTTTGTGATTTAAAAAAAAAAAAAGAGCATGCGCAGTGAAATCCAGAGAATTCCGCTGCTCATAACAACGTTATATGCTGCGTTCCTCCCGCTGGGCGGAAGCAACGGAGCGTCGCCCAGCGGAAGCAACGCAGGTCCTTTTGGTACCATCCGTCAACCATACAAGTCTATGGGAAACAGCGGAATCCGTTAACGGATTCCGCTGTTTTCCAAAAGGGCGGATTGTAACGGAAGGAAAACAACGCAAGTGTGAAAGTACCCTAATCTAGACAAAAAGACTGATGGCACTCCCAACATACAGTCTGAATAGGTGCAAAACTGAACATGGCATATAATAACAAATAAGACAATTACACTCTGAAATGCTAAAGCATACAAACCATGAATGTAAGAATATAGATATGCATTACTACTAAAGGAAATCTAGTGAGTGCCATCAGTCGTTTTGTCTACATTATGGAGTCATGTCTTGTGACTGTGCACCCCTTCTGGAGTGATATTTCTGGGGAGACACACAAAGCCACATGACACTGCTAAGAGGCACCTGATTCATTAAGTGACAAGTGCCTCTTAATGAATTAGTCATATCTTACTCTATCATGTCCATTAATAATCAGCTCAAGAAGCAAAAAATAAGCCATCACTGAACCCCATATCCCAAAAAATGAAAACGATACGGGTCTTGAAAAATGGCGGCAAAAGCGGAATTCTTTTTTTTTTTTTTTTTTTTTTACAAATGTCTACTACTTAAATAAAGATAAAACTACACATGTTTGGTATCTACGAACTCAAACTGACCTGCAGAATCATAGTGTGAGGTCAGTTTTACCATATAGTAAATATGGTAAATAAAAAAACAAAAAAAAAATCATAGAATTGAACTTTTTTTGCAATTTCACAACACTTGGAATTCTTTTGCCCCTTTTCCAGTATGACATGGGGCAGAATAAATGGTGTCATTCAAAAACACAACTCATCCCATAAAAAATGTCCTGATATGGTTATAATGATGTAAAAAAAAAAAAAAAGTTATAGCTATTGGAAGAAAGGGAGGAAAAAATGGAAAATGGAAAATTACTCTGTGGTGAAGGGGTTAAAAAAATCATATCTAGGATAGACATGTAGAGATGATATGACTCCATATGGAGTCCTGCAATTTTTATTTGAATCCTTATCGTTTCGATCTATAGGTAGATAAACATGCGCACTCAGCTGAATTGAGAGTGCATTTGTATGGGGGAAACTGAAGCAGTACAATAGCTATTATCTGAGTGAACATTTCTCTGACAGTTTTTCTATGCCCACCCCATAGATCTTAACAACCCACTCACATATTAAGGAAAATATGGATTTCTTTGGAATAAGACATTGGACCGCAGATATCAAAGACTTATTTTATTTAGCTTCCTATGACCTACATGCCTATATACACTGTGTGCAGAATTATTAGGCAAGTTGTATTTTAGAGGATTTTTTTATTATTGATCAACAACTATGTTCTCAATCAACCCAAAAGACTCATAAATATCAAAGCTTAATATTTTTGGAAGTTGGAGTGGTTTTTTTTTTAGATTTGGCTATCTTAGGAGGATATCTGTTTGTGCAGGTAACTATTACTGTGCAGAATTATTAGGCAACTTAATAAAAAACAAATATATTCCCATCTCACTTGTTTATTTTCACCAGGTAAACCAATATAACTGCACATATTTTAGAAATAAACATTTCTGACATGCAGAAACAAAACCCCAAAAAATTAGTGACCCATATAGCCCCCTTTCTTTATGATGACACGCAACAGCCTACCATCCATAGATTCTGTCAGTTGCTTGATCTGTTTCCGATCAACATTGCGTGCAGCAGCCACCACAGCCTCCAGACACTGTT
Organism: Anomaloglossus baeobatrachus; assembly: GCF_048569485.1. Lineage (NCBI taxonomy): Eukaryota > Metazoa > Chordata > Amphibia > Anura > Aromobatidae > Anomaloglossus > Anomaloglossus baeobatrachus. The sequence continues at coordinate 154,177,783 of NC_134362.1, forward strand.
CCGAGAGGTGTAGTGTTTTCCCTCCCTGTAGATCTTACATTTTATGAGGGACCACAGGTTCTCTTTGGGGTTCAGATCAGATGAACAAGGGGGCATTGTCATTATTTTTTCATCTTTTAGACCTTTACTGGCCAGTCACGCTGTGGATTAGTTGGATGCATGTGATGGAGCACTGTCCTGCATGAAAATCATGTTTTCCTTGTATGATACTGACTTCTTCCTGTTCCACTGCTTGAAGAACTTGTCTTCAAGAAATTGGCAGTAGGTCTGGGAGTTCAGCTTCACTCCATCCTCAACCCGAAAAGGTCCCACAAGTTCATCTTTGTTGATACCAGCCCATACCAGTACCCCACCTCCACCTTGCTGTCATCTGAGTCAGAGTGGAGCTCTCTGCCCTTTACTGATCCAGCCTCTGGCCCATCAAGAGTCACTCTCATTTCATCAGTCCATAAAATCTTTGAAAAATCATTCTTAAGATATTTCTTGGCCCAGTCTTGATGTTTTATCTTATGTTTCTTGTTCAAAGGTGGTCTTTGTTCAGCCTTCCTTACCTTGGCCATGTCCCTGAGTATGGCACACCTTGTGCTTTTTGATACTCCAGTAATGTTGCAGCTCTGAAATATGTCCAAACTGGTGGCAAATGGAATTTTGGAAGCTTCCCGCTTGATTTTCCTCAATTCATGGGCAGTTATTTTGCGCCTTTTTTGCCTAACACGCTTCTTGCAACCCTGTTGGCTATTTGCCATGAAACGCTTGATTGTTCGGTGATCACACTTCAAAAGTTTGGCAATTTCAAGACTGCTGCATCCCTCTGCAAGACATCTCACAAATTTGGACTTTTCAGAGCCCGTCAAATCTCTCTTCTGACCCATTTTGCCAAAGGAAAGGAAGTTGCCTAATAAATAAGCACACCTTATATAGGGTGTAGATGTCATTACACCGCACCCCTCCTCATTACAGAGATTCACATCACCTGATTTACTTAATTGGTGGTTGGCTCTCAAGCCTATACAGCTTGGAGTAGGACAACATGTATAAAAAGTATCATGTGATCAAAATACTCATTTGCCTAATAATTCTGCACACGGTATAGAATGGTTGATCCTATTGACAGATTCCCTTTAAAAAGGAGCTGTCACCAGGTAAAAAGTGGCCAGTTTTTTATCCTATTTTATTCCCGCTGCTCCCCTGAATATTCCAGATATTTTTTTGTAATCTGCTATATAGTTCCAGAGATATTGCTATTTTTACTTAATGCTAATTATTATTGTCTTTACCAAGGGGGTGTGGCTCATAGGGTAACAATACAGAGCAGCCTAAAGACATGCCCCGAGGATATTTTGAGACATGCCTTCCTGTAAATAGCATAACACTTAGTAGTAAATACAAAATCCATATCTCTGGAAAAAAAGCATATTCAAAGGAGCAGTGGGAAGAGCAAAGAGCAAAACTGGTTACATAGACCTTGTGACAGGTCCTCTTTAAAGGGGTTGTTAGGCCTTAAGCTAAAAGTCTGCTGTCAGAGTATGTCACTCTTTGTGACTGAAGACTGGTGAATTCTTACATTGTGCTCCCTACGCGCTGTGAGAATTCTCCAATGCCAGCTACAGACGTTGTGGGTGAATGACCACAAGTATGAGATTTGCATTTCACTCTGTACAACGAGCTGGTGAGAAGTACTACAGCGTATTCCCCACTAGGTGGCAGCAGAATAATGAAGGAGAGTCAAAGTAACACTGTAACAGAAGGGAGGCTGAAGTACAGCAGAGTAACTTCATCAGGCAGTTCACAGGCGAACGAACAGGGGGCAATAGAGTAGTCAATTAGTCAGGGTCTAGCCAGGAAGTCAAGTCAGTGCAACGGGAGGATCAAGATCAGGTCAGAAAATAGAACCGATGTCAGAAAATAGAACCGGGAGATCACAAAGAGCACTGGGGACAGAAGACAAGATCGGAGAGTGAGGGGACACAAACACGAGAAGAGGATGAACCAGGATAGGTAAACAACTGACAATGACTGGGACTGGGACAGACAGATGAACGCAGGAGGATACAGGTCAGAGCATGGTAGCTAGGAGTCAGATCAAATAGGAAATCTCACCAGAGCCAGTCACAGGATGCAGAGCAAAACTATAACCAGCGCTGAAAAATAAAAGCAAGATAACCAGCACTAAATGTGCACTGTGCTTTTTATGAAAGTTTGAGATTTTTGGCAAAAAAATTGCAATTTCTTGAGCTACCCCGCCACATCACGGCAAATCTCTTTGGGGCAGTCCTACTCTAAAATATTCTATTTAAAATGTGCCAGACGGCCTCACATATGAAATAGTAGAACTGTTTATAGCAGCACTTACCTGGTGCTTTTCAATCCCATACCCATGACTGAATCATGTTTTTTTTATAGCCAGCACTGGAATGCTGGTGCAGCGCCCAGATATAGTGTCTCCTGAAACCGGAACAAGGCCGATAGGAGTTAACCCCTGACATCACCAGGCCGGGTCTGGGAAACTCTGGAGCGAGGAATACTGGTTCTGGATCATGACATTGGATACATGCTATCACGTGCTGACTCAATGGCCACAGCCTTACTTAATGCAACTGTATTTAGTGAGGCTATATACAATGTAGTTAGATTGTGGCTAGAAGTATGTAAATTACATACATCCAATCATACAACCTCGCCTGCACTTGGCACCACCACCGGAGATCCCTCACAGTGTGCATTGGGTACAATGTGAAGTTTCACAAGTCTGCAGTCACATAGAGGCACACATAGAGTGACTGCAGACTTGTAGCCGATGCTGCGATGTCGAGTGCGATAGTCCCCGCCCCCGTCGTACGTGCGATATCTTGTGATTGCTGGCATAGCGAACATTGTTGTTACGCCAGCTTCACACGCACTTACCTGTCCTGCGACGTCGATCTGGCCAGCGAACCGCCTCCTTCCTAAGGGGGCGGGCCGTGCGGCGTCACAGCGACGTCACACGGCAGGCGGCCAATAGCAACGGAGGGGCGGAGATGAGCAGGATGTAAACATCCCGCCCACCTCCTTCCTTCTCATAGCAGCCGAGACGCAGGTAAGGAGATGTTCCTCGCTCTTGCGGCTTCATACACAGCGATGTGTGCTGCCGCTGGAGCGAGGAACAACATCGTACCTGTCGCTGCATCGGCATTATGGAAATGTCGGAGGCTGCAGCGATGATACGATAATGACGCTTTTGCGCTCGTTCATCGTATCAAAAAGGTTTTACACACTACGACATCGCAAGTGATGCCGGATGTGCGTCACTTTCGATTTGACCCCACCGACATCGCACCTGCGATGTCGTAGTGTGCAAAGCCGGCCTTAGACTAGACAGCCCCTTTAAGAAGTGAAGTTATGAAAAACACTATCACTAAGTGCATTTGGCAACTTGCAATCTGCATAGGCAGCGTATAAAAGCAGCCTAAGAAAAGAACCAGGAGGATCTGGATGAGGCTGAGTTATAGATCCTATGACATTTCACCGCAAAAGAATTTTTCTTAAGATGCCATTTCTAATCAATAAGAAAGTCTGGCACGTGTGGCCGAATTCTGCGGTCCGATCACGTCACGACTCTGTAGGTTTTTGTACATTTCCGATTGTCTTCTCGTAACATCGCTGATTCCATAAAATCGTCACCTGGCCCCTTTATTTCCTAATGGATAGCTGTTTCTTGTGGTGTGGTCTGACAGTCCCTGAGACTTTCTGGAGGGGAATATTAGTTACCCCCTATAGATGTCATGCCCTCCCCCTCCATACACACACTGCTTGCTTTTGCAGCTGTTCGATATAAATTCCTCACATACAACTAAATCCTCCTTGTTTGTTTTTACAAACAATAAATAGCCCTCCGTCCCCTCCCCACCGCCTCATGCAGCCATTTGCCAGAGACACTAGCCAGATTAGTGTGAATTGTGCAGATGGCAACTATCACTTCACCAGTCTCATAAACACGAAACTCGCCCCCCCCACCCAAGATCTCAATAGATTATCAGTGTGTACAAATCGCTAGCAGATGATATTAAGTTCCTTTCATAACACACAGGGTCCCCTTGCAGTGTGACATTTTTTTTCATTAGTGGACCCACCAAATCCTCTTAAATTTATAGATCGCTGCTCTCTAACCTAATTGTCAGGAGCACAGCAGGCCGCAGGCTTAACCCGGGCTCACCAATTACATCTCCTCGCCCTGATTATACAAGACACTCAGGAAACAAAAGTGTTAAGAGAACCACACCGCCTTTTTGCTCCTTTTTGAACTATAGTAATACAAGGTTCTGGTGCATAAATGCGAATTCTTGGTTCAGTGAGGACACAAGAGTCTCAAGTGTAGGCACAAAAAACGTGGACGTGCCCGACGTGTACTCATCTGTACACCCAACGCTCGGACATCATAAGTTCTTGGGTAATCAAAGAGTTAATGATATATTGATACTAAATACAATTCTGCATCTCGGTATAGAGTCAGGGCCAGATCAAAGCTGACCAAGAAGTTGGCCAAAGTTTTTCACGGGGTCCCCTCTTCAGTAACAGTGCCGTAATATATAGAAAATGTACACATATTATTATTATTATTATTATTATTATTTTGTAAATTGTTGCAGAATATGTTGGTGCTATATAAATAAAAAAAATTATTATTATTTAATTGTAAGTTGTTGCAGAATATGTTGGTGCTATATAAATAAACATTATTATTATTATTAGTATTATTATTATTATTATTATTATTATTATTATATTGTAAATTGTTGCAGAATATGTTGGTGCTACATAAATAAAAAAAATATTATTATTATTATTATTATTATTATTATTATTATATTGTACATTGTTGCAGAATATGTTGGTGCTATATAAATGAAAAACATTATTATTATTATTATTATTATTATTATTATTAGATTGTAAATTGTTGCAGAATATGTTGGTGCTATATGAATAAAAAATATTATAATTATTGTTATTTAATTGTAAGTTGTTGCAGAATATGTTGGTACTATATAAATAAAATATATTATTATTATTATTATTATTATTATTATTATTATTATTATTATTATTATTATTATTATTATTATATTGTAAATTGATGGACAATATGTTGGTGCTATATAAATAAAAAAAATATTATTATTATTATTGTTATTATTATTATTTTATTATATTGTAAATTGTTGCAGAATATGTTGGTGCTATATAAATAAAAATATTATAATTATTATTATTTAATTGTAAGTCATTGCAGAATATGTTGGTACTGTATAAACAAAAAAAATATTATTAATATTATTATATTCTAAATTGTTGCAGAATATGTTGGTGCTATATGAATAAAAAATATTATAATTGTTGTTATTTAATTGTAAGTTGTTGCAGAATATGTTGGTGCTATATAAATACAAAATATTATTATTATTATTATTATTATTATTATTATTATATTGTAAATTGATGGAGAATATGTTGGTGCTATATAAATAAAAAAAATGTATTATTATTATTATTATTATTATTATTATTACTATTATATTGTACATTGTTGCAGAATATGTTGGTGCTATATAAATAAAAAAAATATTATTAATATTATTATATTCTAAATTGTTGCAGAATATGTTGGTGCTATATGAATAAAAAATATTATAATTATTGTTATTTATTTGTAAGTTGTTGCAGAATATGTTGGTGCTATATAAATAAAAAATATTATTATTATTATTATATTGTAAATTGATGGAGAATATGTTGTTGCTATATAAATAAAAAAAATGTATTATTGTTATTATTATTATATTGTAAATTGTTGCAGAATATGTTGGTGCTATATAAATAAAGATATTATAATTATTATTATTTAATTGTAAGTCGTTGCAGAATATGTTGGTGCTGTATAAATAAAAATTCTTCTTATTATTACTATTATATTGTAAATTGTTGCAGAATATGTTGGTGCTATATATATAAAAATGATTATTATTAAATTGTAAATTATTGTGGAATATGTTGGTGCTAAATAAATAAAAATTATTATTATTATTATTATTATTATTATTGAATTGTAAGTTGTTGCAGACTATGTTAGTGCTATATAAATAAAATTATTATTATTATTATTATTATTATTATTATTATTATTATATTGTAAATTGTTGCAGAATATGTTGGTCCTATATAAATAAAAATATAATTATTATTATTTAATTGTAAGTTGTTGCAGAATATGTTGGTGCTGTATAAATAAAAATTCTTATTATTATTACTATTATATTGTAAATTGTTAAAGAATATGTTGGTGCTATATAAATAAAAATGATTATTATTAAATTGTAAATTATTGTGGAATATGTTGGTGCTATATAAATAAATATTATTATTATTATTATTATTATTTTATTTAATTGTAAGTTGTTCTAGGCTATGTTGGTGCTATATAAATAAAATTATTATTATTATTATTTAATTGTAAGTTGTTGCAGAATATGTTGGTGCTATATACATAAAAAATATTATTATTAAGATTATTATTATTATTATTATTATTATTATTATTTTATTGTAAGTTGTTGCAGATTATGTTGGTGCGATATAAATAAAAATTATTATTAATATTTTTTTATTTATATATCGCCAACATATTCTACAACAACTTACAATTAAATAATAGAAGTAATAATAATATTAATAATAGTAATATTTTTTATTTATTTAGCACCAACATATTCCACAACATTTTACAATTTAATTACAATTAAATTACATATTAAGTAGAGGTTATACTCGCTATTATAATCCTGGCTCTGATATGACAAGAGCAAAAAATTGCAAGATTGCTAATTTTGCCTTTTTCAATAAAGATCTTTATATGAAAAAAATGCTAATTGTATTATACAATTAAGACATAATTCTGATTTAAAGGGAACTTGTCACCTACTCACATGTGCAGTGGTCCGATATGGTCCAGTCCGATGGGTGTTGCTGCTCTCAGTTCTGGCGCCTCATATATCCTTGACATCGCCATGCTCCTTCCTTTGTGTGGACGACACGTCCTATGTAGTGATGAGCGAGTACCAAAAAGCTCGGGTGCTCGAGGCTCGGGCCGAGCATCCCAAGATACTCGTGTACTCGGCCCGAGCACCGAGCCCAATGTTATCCTATGGGAGACTCGAGTATTTTTGTGAAATCACCCCCGGCAGCATGTAGAAACCAGAAAACTGTAAATTAAAAAAAAAAACGTGCGTGTGTGTGTAAGCGTGCATATATATATACACGCGGAGTGGAGTGCGGGAGGGGCCGTAGCCGAGCGGGGAAGTGTCGGGCTAAAGGCACGGTCACGCTGTGCGGGCTGGCCAATCACTGCAATTCCACAACAGGGCTGTGGCATTGCAGTGGTCTGCCAGCCAATCCCTGCATAAGGGATGGCTGTAAAAAGAGCGCCAACATGAAGACCACGAGTACAGCACGAGTATCGCGAGATTACTCGGTCCCCGCCGAGTAGCCCGAGTACATTGATACTCGTGCGAGTACCGAGTAGTAACAAGCATACTCGCTCATCACTAGTCCTATGTCATAATGCTGGGAAAGATCAAGGAATGCTGAAGCCTGCGCATTACAGCACTTTGCTCTTAGCGCGTGTGCAGGAGCAGAATAGAGGGCACTGTGTGGATGACGTAGGTTGTGTCATCCACACAAAGCTAGGAGGACGGCAATCACAAGGATAGAAGAGGTGCCAGACTCGAGATCAGCGATGCCCATCTGACCAGACCGTATCGGACCACCCCGCAGTTGAGTAGGTGACAGGTTACCTTTAAGCAATAGGTCAGTTTCTGATTATGGTTTCACTTTAACCAAGAAAAAAGTATTGTGGAATGCAGCTACTTATCTCATTGTGTTGCCTAATAATATTTCTGAAAGCTTTTCCCTAGCTAACAGCACAGGACTTTCCCTTTCTGCTAGGAAACGCAGAAAGATCTAGAGGCAACTGGATAGACTCATTGGGCTATAATTCAACCCAGGTTTCAATTAAAGGAGCCCCCCTCACAAAAAAAAAAGAAAAAACTAACTGAACATATAAAAAAATTATTATAATAATATTATGTATGTTTATATATAAATTACAATGGTATCAGTGATAGCACCCCATAGATTTTTTCAATATGTGGACCCTCCTATTACTTCAGGTAATAATATTTATTCACTTCTATAACGCCATTAATTCCACAGCGCCTTCATGTAAGTTATTGGCTGTTGTAGTCACTTGTCAATGGACGTGATGTCATCATGAAGTGTTGACAAGAAAATTATAATGGTAAACTCTAGTGACCAGAAATTTGAAAAGAGTGAAAGATTAAAAATGCTTATAAAAAAATATATAATTGGATCAACAGAAAAAAAAATATTTTCTAGAAAAAAAACTTTGTCCCTAGTCATAATAAAATCGATCCTTGAGATACTCCATCTTCACAGAATAAAATTTCTTCCAACTGCCTTTAAGTAATTCATAGATATGTATTCATCTGGAAGTTGATGTAACTCACGTCTTCTATCTCTACACCCTGATGACTAGAGTTGAGCGCGGTTCGCGGTTCGTGGTTCTCGAGTTCGCGGTTCGAGTGATTTTGGGGGCTGTTCTAGATCGAACTAGAACTCGAGCATTTTGCTAAAGCTCGATAGTTCTAGTTACATTCGAGAACGGTTCTAGCAGCAAAAAGCCAAGCTAATTACTAGCTGGCTTTCCGCTGTAATAGTGTAAAACACTCTGTGACTCACACTATTATGAAATTTCAGCGTAGAGTGTGCGAGATTCAGATCACTGCTGCTGGGATAATGGCAATCGCCATTTTTTTTTTTTTTCCCTTGTCTTTCTTCCCTAAGCGTGCGCGTGTAGTGGGGAGGGCCATTATGGCAGCCAATCCCAGACACACACACAGCTAAGTGGACTTTTAGGCAGAGAAGCAACGGCATGTGTGATAGGATGTCCATGTCACATGTCCCTGCATTATAAATACGGGCATCTGCCTTTCTGGACGCCATTATCTGCCTTCTGCGTCTGGGTGTCAGTCACCGCTGGCGTAGCTCCTGTCTCCGATACTGCTGTGTACGCTTTATACACAGCGCTATACAGAATAGGGATAGAAGTTTCTATTAGCCCTTGTAAGGGCTAATTACAGCAGGCTCAGAGCCATAGGTGACAGTCAGGTCCGTGGAAAGAGGTTTTAACAGCTACACAAGATGACAGAGTCTGTGTAGCTAAGGTCAGGGACTTCCTCGCTGCATTTCCCCATTAGGAGGGATATAAAGTCAGGCTTCCTTTCCTCTACCCAGACCCACAACCCAGCCACTGTACCCTCCTGCCCTTTGCACACTCAAGCTCCTTGTTACAAAGCCATTATACTAGCAAACACTGAGGAAACTTAGTGGCATCCTAAAAGTGGCTGTTGGACTTCCATTATTGTCCCACTGGTGCAAATCTATTTGCAGCACCTCTGCATTGCACACTCAAACTCATTTTTACTAAGCTATTATTCTAGCAAACTGTGCTGCCATTTTAAGGGCCATTGTTTCATTGTCCGGGATAATTATTGTTGTTTATTCTGCTGTTAATAAAGCTAGACCACCGCTGCAATCTACACCACCTCTAAATTTTTACTACCACATTTTAAGTGCACAATCTTGTCGCAATCAAAATGAGTGGAAAAATGACAGATGCTGGTGGAAAGGGGAAGAGGCGTGTTGGAAAAGGAAAAAAAGGGTTTGTCCGTGGGGAAGGTGGCAAAGCTCCATTATCATCTGCTGAAGATAGACCATCTTCCAGCAAAAGTAAGATGTCTACTACTTACCGTGGACAATCCGATGTGCTCCCTTTTTTATGGACACGAACAACTAGAACAATGGTAGATGATGGCCAAAAAAAGGAAAATGCTGGAATGGATCTCAAGTGGTCTACCAAGTGCCCTCTCCGCCACCTCAACTACCGCATCCAAAAAACACCAGTCCTCTGATTTGTCATCCCAATCACACTTGCTTTCTCCCAGCTCTGAAGTCTCCATCCGCCCTGCACAGTATGGTGGAACTGAGATGGCTGAGTCTGCAGAGCTGTTCAGTCACACTATAGCCTGGGAATGAGAGGTCTGCTCCCAAGCTACAGGGAGTACAGACCAGGAAATGGTCTGCAGTGATGCCCAGAACCTTTGTGACTCTGATTCAGGCCATGAGGACCACGTTTCTGAGCATAATGTTGACCCTTTTTCACAAACTGTAACACCTGTTGTTATAGACAATGAGGAACATACTGATGATGATGAGAGGCAGATACCAGATTGGGATGACAACTTAAATATTCGGTCAGGGCAAGAAGAGGCTCGGTCTGAGGGTGTGGGGAGTGCAAACACAACAATTGATGAGGAAGTTCTAGATCCCACCTACTGTCAACCCACAGTCAGGCACTCGAGGAGGTCAACAGAGCCGGTGGAGGAGGATGCAACTGACGACGAAGTTACCTTGCGCCTTCCTGTACAGAGTCGGAGCACTGGTAGCACGTCTACAACTCCATCCTCAGCCACCACTCTGCCTCTGAGCACTAGTCGGGGTGGATCAGCGCAGGTCGCATGCCCTCTAAGCCTTGCCTAGCCTGGTCCTTTTTTGACATAGCAAAAGATCGCCCAAATTATATGATCTGTAAAATTTGTTGTGATTCTGTTAGTGGCGGGCAAAATCTCAGCAGTTTGACAACTTCTTCCATGAATCGTCACATGAATAAATATCATATGTCCCAGTGGGAAGCTCACCGTGCTGCAATGCGGCCTAGCGGAGCGAACCATCCACCGCCTGCCCCTTCCAGTGCATCCACGCGCTCTTATCTTCTAGGACTGTGGGGACAGCTGTCACACCTGGTTTTCCACGCACAACTTCCATCACTGTAACCGCAACTGGCAGTTTGCTTGGTAGGTCGTCAGTTGGTTTGGAAGGGGAAACAAGTGCGTGTGTACAACTCTCTCAGACATCGATAGCACCAACGTTGGATGAAGGCAGCATCATGTCTTCGCCTGCACTTTCCTCACAAACCTGCATTTTTCTAGGGACACCCTACTCAACACCATCTACACACAGCAGCCAGATCTCTGTCCCTCAGATGTGGACAAATAAAAGGCCATTTCCTGCGACCCATGACAAAGCTAAGAGGTTGACTTTATCCCTCTGTAAACTCTTGGCTACCGAAATGCTGCCTTTCCGCCTGGTGGACACACAGGATTTTAGAGACCTTATGTCTGTCGCTGTGCCCCAGTACCAGATGCCCAGTCGCCACTACTTCTCTAAGAAAGGTGTGCCTGTGCTACACCAGCATGTCTCACACAACATCACCACTTCCTTGAGAAACTCTGTGTGTCAACGGGTGCATTTCACCACCAATACTTGGACCAGTAAGCATGGACAGGGATGTTACATGTCGCTGACTGGGCACTGGGTAATTATGGTGATAGATGGTGAAGGGTCTGCTGCACAAGTCTTGCCGTCCCCACGATTTGTGTGTCAATCCTCTGTCTGTCCAAGTTCCGCCACTGCTTCTGCCTCCTCCACCTCGTCTGGGTCCTCCACCTCCGCCCCAAGCCTGCTTGGTCAGGCCACCAGCGTTCTAACTGCGCAGAAGGAATCACGCACCCCTAATTACTATGCTGGCAGCAGAGCGCAATGGCATCAGGCGGTCTTTAGCTTGAAATGTCTTGGAAATAAGAGTCACACAGCGGCTGAGTTGTGGGCAGCTCTGGAGACTGAGTTTAATAAATGGTTGTCTCCACTCAACCTGTAGCCTGGTAAGGCCGTGTGCGACATTGCTGCAAACCTGGGTGCAGCCCTTCGCCTGGGCAAGGTGACACACGTGCCTTGTATGGCTCACGTGTTGAACCTTGTTGTCCAGCAATTTTTAAAACACTATTCCAGCCTAGATGGCCTTCTGAACAGGGCACGAAAACTGTCTGCTCATTTCCGCCATTCAACCGCCGCAGCTGAGCGACTTGCATCGCTCCAGAAGTCTTTCGGCCTGCCGGTTCATCGCCTGAAATGTGATGTGCTGACACGCTGGAATTCGACTCTCCACATGTTACAGCGACTGTGGCAGCACCGTCGAGCCCTGGTGCAATACATCATGACGTATAGCCTGGGCCAACGAGATGCAGAGGTGGGGTAGATCACCCTGATGGAGTGGTCTCAGATCAAGGACCTATGCACCCTTCTGCACAGTTTCGACATGGCGACGAATATGTTTAGCGCTGACAATGCCATTATCAGCATGACGATTCCAGTCATTTACATGCTGGAGCACACGCTAAACACTATTCGGAGTCAGGGGGTGGGACAACAGGAAGGGGAGGAACTACAGGAGGATTCATATGCGCAAGAGACAACAACATCACCAAGGTCCAGACGTTCATCATCACCAACGCGGCAGGCATGGGACCATGGGGGACAGGGATCAACAAGGGCGTATGGTAGCAGGCGAAATGTTGAGGAAGGTGCAGGAGAACATGAAGAAATGGAGGACGAACTGTCCATGGACATGGAAGACTCAGCAGATGAGGGAGACCTTGGTCAAATTTCTGTTGAAAGAGGTTGGGGGGAGACGTCAAAGGAAGAAAGAACGGTTAGCACCTCTATGACACAAACACAGCGTGGACGTGGTCCGCATGGCTGCGCAAGACACATGAGTGCCTTCTTGCTGCATTACCTCCAACTTGACCCTCGTATTGTCAAAATTAGAAGTGATGATGACTACTGGCTTGCCACATTATTAGATCCCCGGTAAAAGTCCAAATTTTGTGACATAATTCCAGCCATAGAAAGGGACGCACGTATGCAGGAGTATCAGCAGAAGCTGTTACTCGATCTTAACTCGGCTTTTCCACCAAACAGCCGTGGTGCAGGGAGTGAATTTCCCAATTGTAACTTGATAAACATGGGATGGTCTCGTCATCTTCAACAGTCTACCCGTACCAGTGGCACCGTATCTGATGCTGGTAACAGCAATTTTATTGAATCTTTTCATAATTTTTTTAGAACATCCTTTGCAAGGCCACCAGAGACAACAAGTCTGAAACATAGTCAACGGCTGGAGAGGATGATACAGGAGTATCTCCAAATGAACATCGATGCCATTACTTTGCAAATGGAGCCTTGCTCATTGTGGGCTTCAAATCTTGAAAAATGGCCAGAGCTCTCCACTTACGCCTTGGAGATTTTGTCGTGTCCAGCTGCCAGCGTTGTCTCTGAACGTGTCTTCAGTGCTGCTGGGTGTGTGCTGACAGATAAGCGCACGCGTCTGTCCAGTGACAATGTGGACAGACTAACGTTCATCAAAATGAACAAGTCATTGATCCACAAGGAATTTACTACCCCTGTGTCATCCTGGGGAGAGTAAATGCTTGTGGATTTGTAATGTGCTTGATGCAAATCTAGCTGTGAAGTGTACAACTGGGGCACAAATGCTGCCACTGAAGGGTTGGGTGTGTAAGTGGCCCAATTTTTGGAAAAAAGGGAGGCTCCACTTGGAGTAACCCTTGGTTGTTGTGTTATTTAGAAGGAGCCAAGATGAACAAGTCATGGTTCAGCAAAGACTTTGCTACCTACTCCGGGGTCATCCTGGGGACAGTTAAGGATGGCGTATTTTTGAATGTGCTTGATGCAGATCTAAATGTGAAGTGTACGACTGGGGCACAAGTGCTGCCACTGAAGGGGTGTCTGTGTGGCCCAATTTTTTGAAAAAAGGGAGACTCCGCTTGGAGTAACCCTTGCTGTGTTTTTTAAAAGGAGCCAAGATGAACAGAGCTGGGATCAGCAAAGACTTTGCTACCTACCCCGGTGTCATCCTGGGGACGGTTAAGGATGGCGTATTTTTGAATGTGCTTGATGCAAATCTAGCTGTGAAGTGTACAACTGGGGCACAAGTGCTGCCACTGAAGGGGTGGGTGTCTGTGTGGCCCAATTTTTGGAAAAAAAAGGGAGACTCCGCTTGGAGTCACCTTGCGGTGTTTTACATGATTTTAGAAGGGCGTGCCATGCCTATATCTGTGTCTCCTCCTCTTTTTCCTTGTCCAGCTCTTTTGTTTTTGCATGAGTATATGTCCTTGTCACTTTCCCATGTGTTTGTGTTGTGAGTTGTTTGTCACCTTTTGGACACCTTTGAGGGTGTTTTCTAGGTGTTTTTATGTGTTTGTGATTGCCTGCCATTGTTTCCTATGCGGTTCGAGTGGTTCGCCGAACCGGTTCGCCGAACCGAACTCGAACGAGACTTCCGTTCGGCGAACCGAACTCGAGCCGAACCACGGCCGATTCGCTCATCTCTACTGATGATGTCTTCTTTCACAGAATCTACACGAGAGATTGAAGCAGAAAGCCAGCACTGCACTCACATCTCCCACATCATTTATCATCATAGATCTAGATCAGTGTTCTCCAACTCCAGTATCCAAGGCCCACCTACACTTATGTTTTCAGGATTTCCTTAGTATTGCACAGGTAATAACTTACTCATCTGCACTGGTGATGATTCCAACATGTTCAATACTAGGGAAATCCTGAAAACATGACCTGTTGGTGGGCCTTGAGGGCTGGAGTTGGGGAACACTGATCTAGGACATCTTCAGATGGTGGCAGTGAAAGAAACTAATAAGTAACTGCAGCGCTCCCCCCTAATGTTCTGTTCTGGAAGGAGAGATAGATGCTGTGGGGAGTGAGTGTACTGCCCCCATGTCAGCGGCCGAGCCTCTCGGATCCTGAATCGCTGTGTCTCGAGGGGTGTCCGGACCTGGGGGGGGTCATGTGGGCACTCGAATTTAAAAAGGGGCGATATTTACAGGGGGGTTAGAAGTTTGTGACGCCACCCACGGTGTGTGGTAATATGGAGTACCACCACTGCTGTTGGAGAGCGCCCGGTGGCAGTGGTATGGCAGCAAGGTGTTTAACCCCTCCGTGGGTAGGGGGTTTTTGCCCCGGGGCCCGGTGATGGTAGTGAAGGTGTGCTGTTGGGGAGGAAAGGGTTTCTGCGTACTCACTCAGTCCAAGAATACTGACATCGACAACTTGTAAACCAGAAGTCTGAGAACTGCTACATCAGGCACTGAGCACGCTTGCATCCATGCCCCTCGGTGTTGCTTGTTGGCCTGTGACCTTTCCCGTGGCACTTTCTTCACTAGTTGGACCCTGTAGTGTAGAACTAGTCGGGTCCCTCTCAACCCGTATGGCTAATGGAGTGAGCTTGCTCTCCGGGTTCACGCTTAGGATTTTCTGGACTATATAGTGGGAAAGTCCTATCCCCCTCGTTGCGCTTGTACCCCGATTTTGGAGCGGGTGGAGGCTGAATCTTGAAGACTTCACCCTCGTCAGGTAAATTACCAGGATGCTTGAAGCTACTTCCCGGCCTAGGGTCCACATACCCCGTCATGCCCTGGCCCCTGCCCGCAGAGGGCTCAAGGCCACCGGCTGCCCTTCTCGGCAGATCTGTGCCCCTTGACACGATCCCCTGCGACTGGGGTTCCAGTTCCTATAAGGCTCAGACTGTCTGTCACCTAGTAGTCTCAAGGAGCCCTGCTCCCAAACCTGTGATCTCTCACTTTGAGAGTCACCGCTCCACACTCTCCTCTTCACTGCTCCTAACACCTTTAAATCTCCCCTACTAACCCCCCAAGTGGGCGGCCCTATTCCCTTCAGGCCCCCCCAATGGTGTGTCTGGTGGGTGTGGTGCAGAGTGTTCCTAGGGTTTTGACTGGCTCTGTTCTTAGCAACACCGAAGGACAGGGATCTATAACCAAGGAGGATGCGGACACTGTGCGGAAGGGCAGATTGCACAATACCCTGTGACGACCTGATAGGCCAGGGTGTCACATGTGTGTAGAACCAGCCTCCTGTGACATGACATTTTAGACTCATCTCAAACAAAAGACCACTGGAAGTACAGTAAAAAAAATACATTTATGGATTAGCTAGAATGGGAAATGTGCAGGGTATTGTGTAACGATAATTACAAAAGCAGGATGTAAATATGATGCTAGCCACTACTTAAGGGAAGTATGGACGGAGGAGTAGTCAGGAAAGCTGGGGTCTGGAGATGGGACAACACGTATGAGCACAAGGAGTAAAAAGAGGCATAGTCAGGTCAATATGCATAGATCAGAAATTCAGGAGAGTATGTAATAAGTTCAGGGAGAAAGCAGAGACGTGGTCAGGTAACGGTCCGAGGTTAAAAGGCAGGAGGTCACAACTGGAACAGGGAGCAGGCAGAGAGGAGTCAAATAACAGTCCGGGGTCAGAACTCAAAGAACAGAACACTAAGAGAGACAGAAGCCAAGAGCACAACTGCAAAACCAGAGAATACAACTGGCAAGGTTCTGGGTTGAGCATGCTCAATAAAGAAGCCTGAGCAATTACCATGAAGGTGGAACACCTGAGTAATCAGCACCAACATGGAAGCTGCCAGCTCAGTAACTCAGGAAGTGCAGCAGAGCATCTCTAAAGCCAAGATGCTCTGCACAGAGGAATCGTGTCACTGCCAGGTCTGTAATTAAGGAAAACGCAGCAGAGCATCTTCTAGTCTTCAAGTTGCTCTGCACAGAGGAATCATGACAGTAAGGATATATACTCAGGTGACTTAGACCCTTTAATCTTATTGAGTCTTTAAGGGTTTCCAGGTTCTTTATTGTACCTAAACAACTGGAGTATCTGACCTATTTATGGTCACATGCTGCATTTTTATCTGACTTACTGTCGTTTTAGATGCTTTTGTAGCACCCACAGAACAAGGGGTTAAATATACTCATCGCCGGGCCGGTGGTGTCGAGTCTGGGGATGTCACAGGTGGCTCTGCCCAGCTTCGTGGCCCCGAGGCGTACAATAAAAGGGAGGAGGAAGATGGGAGTAGTAGTTTGGGGTGAGAGTTTTGTGACGCCACCTGCGGTATGCAGCCAGGGATTTAGCCACTGCTGCTGTCGCTGTCCTCCGGGGCGGATGGTTATAGCAGCAAAGATGGTTCCACAGGTGGAGCGGGCCTCGGGGAGGATGATGAAGGGATTAGTGGCCATTGGTGCCGAAGTGCGGGGCGCCGGCACCGGCAAAGACAGACGGACACAATCTCTGCGGGTTCAAGGTTTTTCTTTACTTACAATCCGATTGCCACTCCCAGAGTGCCGGTCTTCGCTGTGCTGGGCCTCAGTCGATCCCGAGCAATTCAAGGCCACATCCGGTATTCTCACTGTGAGTCCTTTCTTGTCGGGGTCCTTCCAATACCAGTGAGTGGAATGTGGAATGGGCTGCGGGTGTTTCCTGCACTCTCTGCAGACCCTGAAATCCCGTGTAGCTGTAGAGAGCCTGGGCTGAGCTACCTGCTCCAAGCCACGGGTCCTGTGGCACTCCCAGAAGTGTGAGATAAAAGAGGATTGGACTGAGGTCCCAACTGTGTCCCTCACCCCAAGCTGTGCCTGGGGTTGACTGCCTATGTGTGAAGATGCTCCTTCCTTTTTCCTCAAGTGGTGCCCGCCCCCCAGGTGGTTGTGCTAGTTACCAGGAAAGTCCCATGTCTCGTGGTGGCCACTCCCAGCCTACCCTAGGCCTTCCTCCCGGTGGGAAAGCACCTAACTGTATGTATGGTTTGTGAATGTGAAAAACATCAGTGATTAACCTCTCCTTACCCAGAATGAGCACTGTATCTTAAATAAGATGCAGTACCCTGTGGCAACTGAAGCCTCAGGGGTGCCACACTTTTCTTTTATTTCTTCCAAAGACCCCTTTTAAATATCTACCATCTAGCCAAAAATACCTATAATATACCTTTGTCACATTCTGTCCACAGTTATTATTCTTCCATGGATGTGATATACGGCATTACTATTTTTACTTATTATGGCATTATTATACCAATGTTGTGTACCCATCCCACCCCTACTTTTCTTTTTTCTTTTTTTTCTAGCCCTCTCCCCTCTTTCCCCATCATTTTATTGCTTTACGTTACTTTTTGAAAAAGGTAAATAAAACAATATTCAACTAGTCATACATAAATATTTACAATAATTATATAAAACATGCAGCCACTTCATTTTTATTGTTTTGTAATTAATATAATTCAGTTATTCGCTCGCCTTTCTGAAAAAATAAATAGAAATAGCCACTGTTATGGATCGCGCTGCTGCATTTCTTGCCTGTATGTCTTATTTATTAAGTCTTCACAATCCGTTAAGTAGCCCGGGCTAATAATAATGTGTCAGTAATATGAATGACGACAATATTTGCTTTCCAGCGCAGTACAATAAGCACATTCTTGACCCTCTTGTTTTTGCTCCTTGCAGAAATGACTAAACAGATGGCAGCCAATTAATGTATTACAAGCGAGATTAAAGCCTTTTCTAATTCATTATTTCTATTAGTTTGTTGCCCTTATAAATCCACACTACATATTTTTGGACTTCTTACGACAAGTAATTTCATGAGGTGGATGGATAAATTCTCATAGCTAAGCCGATCGAGCTTGTTATTAAGATGGCCTTGTGCAAATTGATTATGCTCAAAATCCCTTTTAATCAGGATTATGTAAAAAGCCCAATTATAAAAGACTATTTCAGCATCGGAGAGCGATTAATCCACCTTTCTGATTAAGGGCATTTTTCCTTACCTGATTTCTAAGGCACTGTATGTGTTCACCTGACAGCACCCGAGTAATGAAATTACTCAAAGACTTCATAGTCTATTAGAACAGTTAATATCATTTCAAGAAGACCTGTAGATACATGTGAAAAAGAAATTATCCAAAACTGGTTCTACACATGAAGTGGTTAATATAAGGGGATATCAATTATTTTACTTAATAGATGTAGATAACCTGAGCCCAGGGTCGGCGTCACCACCCGACGAACCCGGGCAAGTGCCGGGCCCTGAACAAACATGGGGGCTCACTTACTGTTGGGGACACCATCAGCGCTGTTTGCCCGACGGTGTTCCTAGCCCTTTATGATGTATGGTGCACGCCGCCAGGGTAACTATATCCCCTCTCACCCGTGCACTCTCTCCACCTTGCTCTGTCTCTCTGCACTCTGTGATGAGTGCAGCGTCCTGACTAGAGATGAGCCACCCCCTAAGAGTTTGAGTTAGGTTTGGTTCGTCGAACTGTGCCCTGTTTGACGAGCCGTTCGACGAGCCGTTCGACGAACCTCTCGAACCCCATTGAAAACAATGGGAGGCAATCACAAACACCTGAAACACCTGGAAAACACTCTCAAAGGTGTCCAAAAGGTGACAAACAACTCCCAAGACAACACAAACATATGGGAAAGTGACAAGGACAAATACTCATGCGAAAACTAAACAGCTGGATGAGGAAAAAGAGGAGGAGACACAGATATAGGCATGGCATGCCCTTCTAAAGTCATGTAAAACGCAGCAAGGAGACTCCAAGCAGAGTCTCCCTTTTTTCCAAAAATTGGGCCACACACACCACTTCAGTGGCATCACTTGTGCCCCAGTTGCAAACTGGATGTGTTGATTTGCATCAAGCACATTCAAAAATACGCCAGCCTTAACTGTCCCCAGAATGACACATAGGTAGCAAAGTCCTTGCTGAACCAAGCAGAGTCTCCCTTTTTATTCCAAAAATTGGGCCACACAGACACCCTTTCAGTGGCAGCACTTGTGCCCCTGTTGTACACTTCACAGGTAGATTTGCATCAAGCACATGCAAAAATACGCCAGCCTTAACTGTCCCCAGGATGACACTAGGGTAGGTAGCAAAGTCCTTGCAGAACCATGACTTGTTCATCTTGTCTCGTTTTTAAAAACAGCAGGGGGACTCCAAGCAGAGTCTCCCTTTTTATTCCAAAAATTGGGCCACACAGACACCCTTTCAGTGGCAGCACTTGTGCCCCTGTTGTACACTTCACAGGTAGATTTGCATCAAGCACATGCAAAAATACGCCAGCCTTAACTGTCCCCAGGATGACACTAGGGTAGGTAGCAAAGTCCTTGTAGAACCATGACTTGTTCATCTTGGCTCGTTTTTAAAAACACAGCAGGGGGACTCCAAGCAGAGTCTCCCTTTTATTCCAAAAATTGGGCCACACAGACACCCCTTCAGTGGCAGCACTTGTGCCCCTGTTGTACACTTCACAGGTAGATTTGCATCAAGCACTTTCAAAAATACGCCAGCCTTAACTGTCCCCAGGATGACACCGGGGTAGGTAGCAAAGTCCTTGCAGAACCATGACTTGTTCATCTTGGCTCGTTTTTAAAAACACAGCAGGGGGACTCCAACCAGAGTCTCCCTTTTTATTCCAAAAATTGGGCCACACAGACACCCCTTCAGTGGCAGCACTTGTGCCCCTGTTGTACACTTCACAGGTTGATTTGCACCAAGCACATTCCAAAATACGCCAGCCTTAACTGTCACCCGGATGACACCGGGGTAGTTAGCAAAGTCTTTGCTGATCCCAGATCTGTTCATCTTGGATCATTTTTAAAAACACAGCAAGGGTTACTCCAAGCAGAGTCTCCCTTTTTTCGAAAAATTGGGCCACACAGACACCCCTTCAGTGGCATCACTTGTTCCCCAGTTGCAAACTTGACAGGTAGATTTGCATCAAGCACATTCAAAAATACGCCAGCCTTAACTGTCCCCAGGATGACACAGGGGTAGGTAGCAAAGTCCTTGCTGAACCATGACTTGTTCATCTTGGCTCGTTTTTAAAAACACAGCAGGGGATACTCCAAGCAGAGTCTCCCTTTTTTCCAAAAATTGGGCCACACAGACACCCATCAGTGGCAGCACTTGTGCCCCAGTTGCAAACTTGACAGGTATATTTGCATCAGGCCTCCAACACACATCCGTTAATACCACGTCCGTGTAAAACGGGGCGTTTTTCGGGTTCGTTTTCCGGTTTTTAGGTCTGTTTTTATGGTATGTGTGGCCTGCGTGTGTATCCCATATGCTAGCCATATGTGCGTGTGGAATGACCGTGTGTGCGTGAGTGAAATAACTGACATGTGTGTGTGTTGCCCTTGTGAATTGTTCCGTGTGTGTGTGTGATGCACAATGTCGTTGATACATGTCGGCTGACAGCAGACAGAGTTGCGCGATGAGAATGAACTCGGGTGAACTTCACCCGACTTCATTGTCATGCCGCGGCTCTGTTTGTGTGCCGCGTACTGATTAGCGGTCACCTGTGAAGGACTCACCGGTGACCGCTAATTCCCTGAGTGACTGAATTGAGCAGCCCTCTCTCATACTCACCGTTCCCCGATCTCCGGCGCGGCGCTGCACGGCTGTTATAAAAACTCCGGCGGCTTTTACTATTTTGAAAAAGCCGGCCGCTCATTAATCAATCTCGTATTCCCTGCTTTCCCCGCCCTGAGGCGCCTGTGATTGGTTGCAGTCACACACGCCCACCACGCTGAGTGACAGCAGTGTCACTGCACCCAATCACAGCAGCCGGTGGGCGTGTCTATACTGTGCAGTAAAATAAATAAATAAATAATTAAAAAAAACGGCGTGCAGTACCCCCCCTATTTTAATACCAGCCAGATAAAGCGTACGGCTGCAGGCTGGTATTCTCAGGATGGGGAGCCCCACGTTATGGGGAGCCCCCCAGCCTAACAATATCAGCCAGCAGATGCCCAGAATTGCCGCATACATTATATGCGAAAGTTCTGGGACTGTACCCGGCTCTTCCCGATTTGCCCTGGTGCGTTGGCAATCGGGGTAATAAGGAGTTAATGGCAGCCCATAGCTGTCACTAAATCCTAGATTAATCATGTCAGGCGTCTCCCCGAGATACCTTCCATGATTAATCTGTAAGTTAGGCTATGTCCGCACGTTTCTTTTTACCTGCTTTTTACCTGCTTTTTTGCTGCTTTTTCAACTGCAGCGTTTAATGCCAAAATGGTTGTGTTCTGCTTTTCAAGCAAAGTCTATGGGAATTTGGGTTTCTTGTCCGCACTATGCAGTTCAAACTGCAGCCTTTTTGTTGCAGAACTTTGGTCAAAAACTGAGCTTTGCAGTGCAAAACCCAAATGACAAAACCGAGACACAAACGTAGCACGCACACGGACCCACGGACCTTAATGAAAAACGCACGTGTGTCCTCAAACATTAAATAACATTGGTTCACGTTTGGCTGTGTCTCCGGTATATACGGAAACGGACCAAACATACACGTGTTTCACGGATGTGTGTTTCAGGCCTCAAGCACATTCCAAATCCACAAGCCTTTACTCTCCCCAGGATGACACAGGGGTAGTAAAGTCCTTGTGGATCCATGACTTGTTCATCTTGATGAACGTTAGTCTGTCCACATTGTCACTGGACAGACGCGTGCGCTTATCTGTCAGCACACACCCAGCAGCACTGAAGACACGTTCTGAGACAACGCTGGCAGCTGGACACGACAAGATCCCCAAGGCGTAAGTGGCAAGCTCAGGCTATTTTTCAAGATTTGAAGCCCAAAATGAGCAAGGTTCCAGTTGCGAAGTCATGGCATCGATGTTCATTTGGAGATAACAGTTAGACTGTTGATGACGAGACCGTCCCATGTTTGTCAAGTTACAACTGGGAGATTCACTCTGTGCATCACTGGTGTTTGGTGGAAAAGCCGAGCTAAGATTGAGTAACAGCTTCTGCTGATATTTCTGCATACGAGCGTCCCTTTCAATGGCTGGAATTATTTCACAAAATTTGGACTTGTACAGGGGATCTTATAGTGTGGCAAGCCAGTAGTCATCATCACTTCTAATTTTGACAATCCAAGAGTCACGTTGTACGTAGTGCAGCAAGAAGGCGCTCATGTGTCTTGCGCATCTATGCGGACCAAGTCCTTGCCCTGTTTGTGGCATAGAGGTGCTAACCGTTCTTTCTTCCTCTGACATCTATCCCCAACCTCCTTCAACAGAAATATGACCAAGGTCTCCCTCATCTGCTGAGTCTTTCATGTCCATGGACAGTTCGTCCTCCATTTCTTCATGTTCTCCTGCACCTTCCTCAACATTTTGCTTGCTACTATGCGCCCTTGTTAATCTCTCTCCCCCATCGTCCCATGCCTGCCGCCTTGGTGATGATGAACGTCTAGACCTTGGTGATGTTGTTATCCCTTGCGCATATGAATCCTCATGTACTTTTCCCCCTTCCTGTTGAACCACCCCCTGACTCCGAATAGTGTTTAGCGTGTGCTCCAGCATGAAAATGACTGGAATTGTCATGCTGATAATGGCATTGTCAGCGCTAAACATAATCGTCGCCATGTCGAAACTGTGAGAAGAGTGCATAGGTCCTTGATCTGAGACCACTCCATCAGGGTGATCTGCCCCACCTCTGCATCTCGTTGGCTCAGGCTATACGTCATGACGTATTGCACCAGTGCTCGGCGGTGCTGCCACAGTCGCTGTAACATGTGGAGAGTTGAATTCCAGCGTGTCGTCACATCACATTTCAGGCAATGAACCGGCAGGCCGAAAGACTTCTGGAGCGATGCAAGTCGCTCAGCTGCGGCGGTTGAATGGCAGAAGTGAGCAGACAGTTTTCGTGCCCTGTTCAGAAGGCAATCTGGCCGGGATAGTGTTTTAAAAATTGCTGGACAACAAGGTTCAACATGTGAACCATACAAGGCACGTGTGTCACCTTGCCCAGGCGAAGGGCCGCACCGAGGTTTGCAGCATTGTCGCACACGGCCTTACCTGGCTGCAGGTTGAGTGGAGACAACCATTTATGAAACTTGGACAGCAGAGCTGACCACAACTCAGCCGCTGTGTGACTCTTATTTCCAAGACATTTCAAGCTAAAGACCGCATGATGCCGTTGCGCTCTGCTGTCAGCATAGTAAGGAGGTGTGCGTGATTCCTTGTGCGCAGTTACAACGCTGGTGGCCTGACCGGGCAGGCTTGGGGCGGAGGTGGAGGACCCATATGAGGTTGAGGAGGCAGAAGCGTTGGAGGAACTTATACATACAGAGGATTGACGCACAAGTCGTGGGGACGGCAAGACTTACGATACGATACGATATGATACACTTTATTGATCCCGTGGGAAATTATGGTATCATTTGTTCAGTAGACCCTTCTCCATCTATCACCATAGTTACCCAGTGCCCAGTTAGCGACATGTAATGCCCCTGTCCATGCTCCATGTCATGTCTCAAGGAAGCGGTGATGTTGTGTGCGACATGCTGGTGTAGCGCAGGCACACCTTTCTTAGACAAGTAGTGGCGACTGGGCATCTGGTACTGGGGCACAGCGACGGACATAAGGTCTCGAAAATCCTGTATGTCCACCAGGCAAAAAGGCAGCATTTCGGTAACCAAGAGCTTACAGAAGGATAAAGTCAACCTCTTTGCTTTGTCATGGGTCGGAGGAAATGGCCTTTTATTTATCCACATCTGAGGGACAGAGATCTGGCTGCTGTGTGTAGATAGTGGTGAGTAGTGTGTCAGTGGAAAAATGCAGGTTTGTGAGGAAAGTGCATGTGGAGACATGATGTTGCCTTCATCCAACGTTGATGCTATCGATGTCTGAGAGAGCGGTACACTTGTACTTGTTTCCCCTTCCAAACCAACTGACGACCTACCAAGCAAACTGCCTGTTGCTGTTACAGTGGTGGAAGGTGTGCGTGGAAAACCAGGTGTGACAGCTGTCTCCATAGTCATAGAAGATGAAGAGCGCGCGGATGCACTGGAAGGGGCAGGCGGTGGTTGGCCCGCTACGCTAGGCCACATTGCAGCACAGTGAGCTTCCCATTGGGAAGTATGATTGTTATTCATGTGACGATTCATGGAAGAAGTTGTCAAACTGGTGAACTTTTTGCCTCTATATATTCCCGACAAATTTTACAGATCACATGATTTGGGAGATCCTTTGCAAGGTCAAAAAAGGACCAGGCTAGGCAAGGCTTAGAGGACATGCAACCTGCAGAGCCACCCCGACTTGTGCTCAGAGGCAGGTTGGTGGCTGAGGATGCAGTTGTAGACATGCTACCAGTACTCCGACTCTGTCCAGGAAGGCGCAAGGTAACTTCATCGTCAGCTACATCCTCCTCCACCGCCTCTGTTGACCTCCTCAAGTGCCTGACTGTGGGTTGACAGTAAGTGGGATCTAGAACTTCATCATCAAGCGTTGTGTTTGCACTCCCCTCACCCTCAGACCTAGTCTCTTCCTGCCCTGACCGAATATTTAAGTTGTCATCCCAATCTGGTATTTGCGTCTCATCGTCATCAGTATGTTCCTCATTGTCTCCACCAACAGGTGTTACAGTTTGGGAATGAGGGTCTACATTATGCTCATAAACTTGGTCTTTAGGGCCTGAATCTGAGTCACAA
Organism: Anomaloglossus baeobatrachus; assembly: GCF_048569485.1. Taxonomy (NCBI): domain Eukaryota; kingdom Metazoa; phylum Chordata; class Amphibia; order Anura; family Aromobatidae; genus Anomaloglossus; species Anomaloglossus baeobatrachus. The sequence goes on from NC_134362.1 coordinate 154,203,129, forward strand.
AGCTTCTGGGCATCACTGCAGACCATTTCCTGGTCTGTACTCACTGTAGCTTGGGAGCAGACCTCTGATTCCCAGGCTATAGTGGGACTGAACAGCTCTGCAGACTCAGCCATCTCTGTTACACCATACTGTGCAGGGCGGGTGGAGACGTGAGAGCTGGGAGAAAGCAAGTGTGATTGGGATGGCAACTCAGAGGACTCGGTTTTTTTTGATGTGGTAGTTGAAGTGGAGGAGAGGGCACTTGTTGGAGCACTTGAGATCCATTCAAGCATGTTATTTTTTGTGCGTCATCTACCTTTCTTACAGTTGTAAGACCCCCACGGACACAAACGTTTTTCCTTTTCCAACACGCCTGTTCCCCTTTCCACCAGTATCTGTCCTTTTGCCATTCATTTTGTTAGCGACAAGATTAGTGACTTAAAATGTGGTAGCAAAATTGAGAGGTGGTGTAGATTGTAGAGGTGGTCTAGCTTTATTGACAGCTGAAGAACCAACACTGAATATCCCTGACAATGCAACTATGTCCCTAAAACTGGCAGCACTGTTTGCTATAAGAATAGCGTAGCAAAATGTGCATGAGGGTAGAGTGCAGAGGTGGTGGGACTTGCTTGGCACAAGTGGAACACTAAACTAGTATAGCAGACACTTTTTGGATGCCACTTATGTTCAGCACTGTTTGCGATAAGAATAGCGTAGCAAAATGTGCATGAGGGTTGAATGCAGAGGTGCTGGGACTTGCTTGGCACCAGTGTGACACTAAATTAGTATAGCAGACACTTTGTGGATGCCACTAATTTTCAGCACTGTTTGCTATAAAAATAGCATAGCAAACATGGGCATGAGGGTAGAATGCAGAGGTGATGGGACTTGCTTGGCACAAGTGGGACACAAAATTAGTATAGCAGCCACTTTTTGGATGCCACTAAGTTTCAGCACTGTTTGCTATAAAAATAGCGTGGCAAAAGTGGGCAGGTGGGTACAGTGGCCGGGTTCTCTGGGTCAGTGGACAGGAAAGGAAGCCTCACTTTCTATCCCTCCTAATAGTAAAATGCAGCAAGGAATTCCCTGAGCTTAGGTACACAGACGCTGTTATCTGAAGCTGTATACAGCGTTTCCACGGACCTGCCTGTCACCTATGGCTCTGAGCCCCAGGAAATCAGCCCTGAAAAGGGCTGAAATAAACTTCTGTCCCTAATCTGTAGAGCGCTGTGTGTAAAGCGTCCACAGCCGGAGCGGCGACAGGAGCTGCTTGAGCGGTGACTGTCACCTACATGCAGAAAGCAGATAATGGCGCCGTGAGGGAAAATGGCCGTATTTATAATGCAAGGACATGTGACATTCACAGCCTATGACACATGCCCTTGCTTGTCTGGCAAAAAAGACCACTTAGCTGTGTGTGTGTGTGTGTGTCTGTGATTGGCTGACATGCTGGCCCGCCCCACTGCACGCGCGCTTATTGAAAAAAAAAATGGCGATCGCCATTATCCCAGCAGCACTGATCTAAACACACTGCCCCCGCACACTATACGCTGAAATTTGATAATAGTGTGAATCACAGAGTGACTCACACTATTATAGTGAAAAGCCAGCTAGTAACTAGCTAGGCTTTTTGCTGATCAAACCGTTCTCGAACGTAACTCGAGCTGTCGAGCTTTTAGCAAAAAGCTCGTGTTCGAAGTTCGATCTCGAGCACCCCCAAAATCACTCGAACATGAAATTGGCGAACCTCGAACATCGCTCATCTCTAGTCCTGACTGCTCCAGGCTTATGAATACTAATAAGCCGGGATCAGAGACCAGTGATGTCACCTGACACCTGCGGTCAGCATTGATCTCCTGCATCACTGGGACACCCTTCAACAGTAAGGATGCTGTGCTCATCACACAGGGCAGGAAGAGAAGAGAGAGCATGGGGGAGAAGTAACCACACAGGGGGAGAAGAGACCACACAAGGGGAGAAGGGAGAGGACAATCAAGAGACAACACAGGGGGAGAAAAGAGAGCATGGGGGAGCGACCGTACAGGGGGAGAAGAGACCACACTGGGGGAGAAGAAACAGCATAGTAGGAGACAACGCAGGGGGAGAAGAGACCACACAGGGGAGAAGAGATCGCACAGGGTGAGAAGAGAGAGCACAGGCGAGAGCCCACATTGGGAGAAAAGAGCACAGGGGACAGATCGCATAAGGTGAGAAGAGAGAGCACATGGAGAGAGACAGCGCATGAGGGGAGATTATAGGATTATTTCTGGGAATTGTATTATTTACATACAGTAAAGACCAAAAGTTTGGACACACCTTCTCATTCAAACAGTTTTCTTTATTTTCATGACTTTCATGAAAATTGTAGATTCACATTGAAGGCATCAAAACTATGAATTAACACATGTGGAATGAAATACTTAATAAAAAATTGTGAAACAACTGAAAATATGTGTTATATTTTAGGTTCTTCAAAGTAGCCACCTTTTGCTTTGATTACTGCTTTGCACACTCTTGGCATTCTCTTGATGAGCTTCAAGAGGTAGTCACCAGAAATGGTTTTCACTTCACAGGTGTGCCCTGTCACGATTAATAAGTGGGATTTCTTGCCTTATAAATGGGATTGAGACCATCAGTTGTGTTGTGCAGAAGTCTGGTGGATACACAGCTGATAGTCCTACTGAATAGACTGTTAGCTGATTTTTTTCTTGCCATAATACAAAATCTAAGTAAAGAAAAATGAGTGGCCATCATTACTTTAAGAAATTAAGGTCAGTCAGTCCGAGAAATTGGGAAAACTTTGAAAGTGTCCCCAAGTGCAGTGGCAAAAACGATCAAACGCTACGAAGAAACTGGCTCACATGAGGACTGCCTCAGGAAAGGAAGACCAAGAGTCACCTCTGCTTCGGAGGATAAGTTTATCCGAGTCACCAGCCTCAGAAATCGCAGGTTAACAACAGCAGCTCAGATTAGAGACCAGGTCAATACCACACAGAGTTCTAGCAGCAGACACATCTCTAAAAGAACTGTTAAGAGGAGACTGTGTGCAGCTGGCCTTCATGGTAAAATAGCTGCTAGAAAACCACTGCTAAGGACAGGCAACAAGCAAAAGAGACTTGTTTGGGCAAAGAATGCAACGAATGGACATTAGACCAGTGAAAATCTGTGCTTTGGTCTGATGAGTCCAAATTTGAGATCTTTGGATCCAACCACCATGTCTTTGTGCAACGCAGAAAAGGTGAACGGATGGGCTCTACATACCTGGTTCCCACCGTGAACCATGGAGGAGGAGGTGTGATGGTGTGGGGGTGCTTTGCAGGTGACACTGTTGGGGATTTATTCAAAATTGAAGGCATACTGAACCAGCATGGCTACCACAGCATCTTGCAGCGGCATGCTATTCCATCCGGTTTGCGTTTAGTTGCACCATCATTTATTTTTCAACAGGACAATGACCCCAAACACAAGTAAGGGCTACTTGACTAAGAGGGAGAGTGATGGGGTGCTACGCCAGATGACCTGGCCTCCACAGTCACCAGACCTGAACCCAATAGAGATGGTTTGGGGTGCGCTGGACCGCAGAGTGAAGGCAAAAGGGCAACAAGTGCTAAGCATCCCTGGGAACTCCTTCAAGACTGTTGGAAGACCATTTCAGATTACTAACTCTTGAAGCTCATCAAGAGAATGCCAAGAGTGTGCAAAGCAGTGATCAAAGCAAAAGGTGGCTACTTTGAAGAACCTAGAATATAAACCCTCTGCCACACTTACGTGACAAAACGTAACGTTTTTGTCACGTACGTGTTAAAGGGGTGGTTTTGTCCCCGTGTGCCGTGTTTATGGCACGTACATGTTCTCTGTGTGTTATACGTAATAACACAAGGAGAACAGAAAGCCCCGCCTTACCTGCATCATCCGGCGCTGTCTGTGGTGCTGAATGACAGCGTCCGCCCAAAGCCACGCCCCGCTGACGCTGCTTCCGGCCCCCAGTGAAGGAGAAGCGTTGTTCAAATTCACTGGGGGACGAATGCCGGTGACAGCCGCGGCAGAGACTGCAGGTATAGTGGAGGTGAGTATGTGTTTTTATTATTTTTACACTGACACGTGTCTTACTCCGGCACGTGTCACACGGGCCCACATCCACACTACATCCATGTGGTACGGGTGCGGGCCGTGTGACACCCGTGCTGTCGGAGAAACACGGACATGTCAGCGTTTTTAAAAAACGGACACACGTAAGTACGGAACGGACACACGTTCCGTTCCTGAATACTTACGTGTGTCCAAAACAATAACAATACATAGGACCACGTGGGCCGTGTCTCCGGTACGTGAAAAAAAAGGCACACACGTACCGGAGGCACGGATGTGTGTCGCAGGCCTAAGACATATTTTCAGTTGTTTCACACTTTTTTGCTAAGTATTTAATTCCACATGTGATAATTCATAGTTTTGATGCTTTCAATGTGAATCTACAATTTTCAGAGTCATGAAAATAAAAAAAACTCTTGAATGAGAAGGTGTGTCCAAACTTTTGGTCTTTACTGTATATATACAGCTCTGCAACCATAATGAATCATAGTATGTGTTAAAGGGGCCCACTGGGACTCTTTTGCCTAAGGTCCACGAAAACCGGGAGACGACCCTGCCTGAGCCCTCGGTATATCATAGACATGAGATTTCTACCCTTGCCAAATTCAAGTGGATCAGGTAATGATCTCAAAATGCTTTTCCATGCTCAGACTTCTTTTGCTCATTCAAAGGCCAATTCACACTGTGTGAGGATGAAAAATGGTTAATAGGTACCAATCTTTTTTAAAAAAAGTATGTTATATCTCATATCATCTGCAAAATGCTGCCGATTGGTAGGAAGCATGATCCTGAAACTCCCCATATTGGCCAAAAAAACTGACGCTGCATGAGCTGCACTTACAGGGTGATGTATGGGCGCAATAGTAACTCTATGTGGTCCATACAGTCACTCTCATAGATCGGTAAATGGACCCATAGACTTACTATTAAGTCCATGCACCGCACTATGAGAAAGTGTACAGTATAGGATGCAAAGTCTCTGAGTCCAGTGATCAGCTGCAAGATGCAAAACTACTGTAGCACCATCTCTTGGTGCCCATAAAATGTGTGTCCTCTTTTTATCAAGCCCCGCCATACACGATAGAGTAATGTCTGCAAAACCCACAGGTATCGACGAGTTTGGCAAACAGTCTCATATGTATGGACTGCCCAGACAGATAACAATCAGGGAGGTAAGAATCTGACATGTATGATTTTGGAGTGCTAATCCTTTTATTCTCTCTGAGATGACCTGATCCATAGAAGTCTGGTAACGGTGCTTTCATAGAGCACAAAAGAGTGCTCACCCAAAGCAAGCACACCTATGTATGGGAGAGTCAGGTGAGATAGTGTTGGTGAGTTGTCACGATTCATCCACTCAGTGCACCTAGAACGCAATGAGTGAGCTGTCAGTTCGGTGAATGACAACTCAGTCATCCAATCTGGTACTAGGGCATGCTGAGGTGTCAGTGTGTTCAGTGACAACTGAGTCGTCCAATCTTATTCTGAGAGATGTTGAGTTATTTAGGTGTTCCCTGTTCCTGCTGATTGCACTGCTACTTAGCTGAGCAGTTTCTCCCAGAACTCTACCAGCTGTAGCATTCTGTTCAAGGGGTGCTGTTTGGCCTGTATTCCTCTGCTCTGTTTGATCTATTGCTGCCTGACCTTGGACCTTGTTCTGATTATCTGTTTATTAAGCCCCTTTGCTCTAAGGGGTACTTCTCACAAAGCGAGATCACTAGCGAGATCGCTGCTGAGTGACGGTTTTTGTGACGCACATGTGACCTCATTAGCGAACTCGCTGTGTGTGACACTGAGCAGCGATCTGGCCCCTGCTGTGAGATCGCTGCTCGATGCACTCACTTCTGGTTCATTTTTTTATTGTTGCTCTCCCGCTGTTAAGCACACATCACTGTGTGTGACAGCGAGAGAGCAACAATCTGAATGTGCAGGGAGCAGGGAGCCGGCGTCTGGCAGTCTGCGGTAAGCTGTAACCAAGGTAAACATCGGGCAACAAAGGTGGTTACCCGATATTTACCTTAGTTACTAGCGTCCGTGTGACGCCCTGGACCCCAGGGGTCACAGGTCACTACACAACATTATACACTCCCCTTCCCTGGACAGGTCACACCAGTCACACATGAAACCCTTGTTGCCACCCTCCAGGGTTGATGTCCACACCAGGTGGGGTGGAGCCAGGTGGTTGGCCCCTCCCACCGAGGAGTTCACAGGCCTGGAGGCGGGAAAAACACAGCAGTTGAGTTCAGTTAGTCGGAGAGTCCCATTGTGGGCAGTAGTGAGTGACGAGTGAAAACTGTTGGTGTCTAGGTTGGAGCCCAGGCACTTCCAGCAAGGTCGGCAGACGGTGGTGGCCGTCTGCAGGAGTTGGTGAAGGTCAGTGGAACCGTAAGACTGGGGTCGGGCGGTGGCCCGCTGGTACCGAACTGGGGAGCCGATTGGAGCCAAGCACCAAGCAGGGTACTCAGACCCCGACTAGGCTTAAAGCCAACCTTTAGTCAAATTTTCTGATTGCGGTCTGGACCTCAGGGGTTCATTCCCACCCAAGTCCCGATTGAAGGCAACAGCCCAACCGTTTCGGATAAGTGCCACCGCCAAGGGCCAGAGATCCAAAGGGCCAGCGTCTGCGGGCAAAAGGGCTCCTCCAGCACATATATGTCGGGGAGCGGACTCCCGGTGCCCAGGCATTGGAGTCAAGACACAAAACACAGGTGCAGGGAAACGACAGCCACCAACCATCAACCCGTCCAGTGAGAACACCGCAGCCGGCTGCGGGCCCCCGTTCATCCAGCTATTTGGTTTACCAGAGACTCTGTCCATCTGTGTCTGAGTGAGTACACCAGTGCCATCCGGCACCGCGCTACGCTGCACCGCAACCCTGCACCCTGCGAACCCCATCCTACGGAAACCCAACCCCCTACCAGGCCCCGTGACCAACCACCCCTACCCACAGATGGGTCAACACCTAGCTGCTCCCCGCCATCGCTCCCGGGAACCCCGTCACCAGCAGCGGTGGTGCCCACCATCACCACAACCCGTGGGTGGCGTCACGAACTCTATATATATCCCAAATCCAAATTCCTCCCCTTTTCACTTGTGGGCGAGGAGCGCTGCTCGAGCCCTGGGTCCGGCCCGCTCGAGCCACCAAGGAGAAGGCACCGGATCCGAGCGCGATCTCCCCGTGCAGCCCCCACGACGGGGAAACTGGCCCCCACCTCCGACAACTTGGCGTCACGAACAGGATTGAACCAGTCTACTTACCGGTAGAAGTGCGCCTTGTAATCCCCGTCAGCGGTGTCCCGCTGAAAAATCTTAAGATCCGCCATTTTGGACGCAAATATTTCTGGCTCAAGTCGTCTTCCCGAGCAGTGAAGGCGCGAAAAGCGAAGCCCCGCCCCCGAAAAGGTGAAGTGCTGTAAAAAGACCAAGGGGTACAGGAGGAAGATGTCTGCACCTACCGGAGACGGTGAAGGGGTGTCGGCTGCAGGAGTGGCGGTGCCCGAAAACCAGAACGTGGTGGCCCTCGCTCTGGTCGCAAGAGTGGGGGAGGCCGCGGGCCCAGCAGTTGCCCAGGTAATGCCGATCTCCCTGCCGTACGTGCCCGGTGCTACCTGACTACCCCAGTACGATGGCAAGCCGGACGCCTTACAGGTGTTTCGGAAAAAGATAAACCCGATTCTTTACTTGTATGCCATAATTGGCAGACAACGTGCGACGGTAGTGATTGGGCAGCTGACCGGCGTGGCTGAGCAGGACGGAGACCTGGACGGACGCGGACCGGGCTTCGGTAACCACCATCTTTGAAAAACTCCAGACCGCCTTTGAAACTCGTACCGAGGCTGAGTTGCGGATGCACTTCTACCAGTGTCGGCAGTGGCCCGTGGACAACATCAGGGACTATGCCTTGCGCCTGCAGATGGCCCTTCGGACCCTGAGGCAGGTAGACACCATCAGCGAGGCCGACAGCAACAAAATGTTAGTGGGACAGTTTCTGCAGGGACTGGGGTCTGCTGAAGACCGCAAGCAGTTGCGGTTATGGACTCTGGAGCACGCCGACCTAGACTTTGCAGTACTAAAGGAGTGGGCCATCAAAGCCCTGCAAGCATCAACTGCTAGCGCTCCCGATGTGGTCCCTTGGCCGACTGAAACCACCCCCGTGTCGATGGCACCCCCTCCCTTAGCTCTACCGGCCCCTACTCCACCCGTCGGGACAATAGAAGCGCTGGCCTTGCAAGTCCGACACATGAATGAAGACCTCACCCAGATCCTCGCTGCCCTCCAGCTCCCGGCGAGAGTCAAGCCCCTGGAGAAAATCCAGCTCGCCGACAGCCCGGAGGACGTCCCTTGGATGCAGCGGAGGAAGAACATCGATCCGCGGTATGGGCCACCTGTGTGCTACAGTTGTAACAAGCCTGGCCATTACTCTAGGTGATGCCCATTAAACGAGGAACCCCTGGGGCTAAGGGCCAATCCTCAGGAGTAGACACCCGTGGCCCGGATGATTGGAGAGACTGGTTTGTAGGAGGCCGCCCCATCATTTCCTTGGCAGTGGACGGCGTCCCGACCATGGCTCTGTTGGACACTGGATCGCAGGTAACCACTATGCCTCATTCATTGTACCAGCGATATTGGGCCGATAGTGAACTTGTCCCTCCCGATGATAGCATGACCGGTATTGCGGCCAATGGACTACCTATGGCCCAAGTGGGGCTCAGGGAGGTGACGCTGACTGTGGGACGAACCCAGCTGAAACACCAAGGGATGATTGTGGTGCTGAATGAGTCCAGTGACCGTAACCCAAAAGTGGTCCTCGGGACCAATGTGATTGAGCACTGTATGGGAGAGGTGTTGAGTTTGCTACAGCAACTGTCTGCCACGGCAGGAGAAGGTTGGCAGAGGGCCCTAAAGCGTGAGATCCGGGCCCTGCTGCGCCAGCAGCAAGTGAGCCTAATGGGTGGAGAGTTTGGTAGGGTGCGAGTGATGGATGCAGCTCCTTTGGTGGTACCGCCAAGAAGCGAAATGATGATTTGGTGTCGGGCAGCAGTAGGCCCCCAGGGACGGGATTACCCGGCTTTGGTGGAACCTTCGCCTTCAGAGCACTGGCCCACGGTAATGGTAGCCAGGGGGGTGATTGACGTCAAAAAGGGGAGAGCGCCTGTGAGAGTGCTGAATTGTGGGGAGGAAGAGGTTAGGCTCCCCCGCTACGCCACCATAGCTAAGCTGTTTACCATCGACCCCCACGCCATCCATGAGACCACCCCCACTACCCCTGCACCCGACATGAGCAGTGACACCCCAGCTAGGCCACTAGAGGAGTGGTGCCGGGAATTGTATGTTGGCACTGAATCCACCCCGGTACACCACAAGGACGGGGTATACAGGATGGGAGTATGGGCAAGTTTTCAGCAAGCACCCGCTAGATTTCGGGAGGATTAAAGGGGTTCAACATCATATCCTCACAGGCACGCATCCACCCGTCAAGGAGAGGTATAGGCCGATACCACCAGCACACTATCAATGCGCCAAGGACATGTTGAGCAACATGAAAGAGGCAGGGGTCATCCGGGATAGTTGTAGCCCCTGGGCAGCTCCATTAGTGCTGCTAAAGAAGAAGGATGGTACCATGAGGATGTGTGTGGATTACCGGAAGATCAATCAGATAACGCATAAAGATGCCTACCCTCTCCCCCGCATCGAAGAGTCGCTGGCTGCACTAAAAACTGCTAACTATTTCTCTACCCATGACCTTACCAGTGGGTACTGGCAGGTGGCGGTTGCACCAGAAGACCGCGAGAAGACCGCATTTGCTACCCCCATGGGACTCAGCGAGTTCAACAGTATGCCGTTTGGGCTGTGCAATGCCCCGGGGACCTTCCAACGGCTCATGGAGTGCTGCTTGGGGCATCTCAACTACGAGACTGTCCTACTGTATCTGCACGATGTGACCGTGTATTCCAAGACGTATGAGGCACACTTGGAGCACCTGGCAGAAGTGTTCGCGGCCCTCTCCAAGTATGGAATGAAGCTGAAACCGTCAAAGTGTCATCTGCTGAAACCCAAAGTGCAATACCTCGAACATGTGGTGAGCGCCGAAGGCGTAGCCCCGGATCCAGAGAAGGTTGCTGAGATCCAGAGCTGGCCGCAACCGACCACGATAAAAGAATTCAGGCAGTTCCTAGGCCTGGTGGGCTACTACCGCCGTTTCATAAAGGGGTACATGAAGATGGCCACGCCCATGCAAGACCAACTCGTGGGACAAACCAACACTGGGAGAGCCTCCGGGCCTCTGTTTGTCTGGAGTGAGAAACATGAGGAGTCTTTCCACCAGTTGAAGTAGGCCCTGACGGGCGAAGAAATCCTAGCTTACCCAGACTACGGTCTCCCGTTCGTCCTCTATACTGACGCCAGTAATGTGGGCCTGGGCGCGGTCCTGTTCCAGGTGCAAGATGGGAAGGAAAAGGTGATCACCTACGCTAGCAGAAAACTCCGGTCGACAGAAAGGAACCCTGAAAATTACAGTTCCTTCATACTCAAGTTCTTAGCCCTTGTGTGGGTAATAACTGAAAGGTTCAAGCATTACCTTGCAGCAGCAACATTTACGGCCTACACGGACAACAATCCATTGACACATCTAGATACGACCAAGCTGGGTGCCCTGGAGCAGCGGTGGATGGCTCGACTGTCCAACTACGATTTCACTATTAAGTACAGGGCCGGCCGCAAGAACACCAATGCATAAGTGCTATCCCGAATGCCGCACCTGCCAGATGATGGGGTAGAAAACGATGACCTTGAAGAAATTGAGCTACCCGCATTCCATTGGCCCAGAGATGAGAAGCCCTGTATTAACCAACAGCAGGTGAACCTTGACCCGCTACCCGGCCAGGGGTGGCAGGAAGCCCAAGATCAGGAACCTGCGGTCCAGCTGGTCAAAGCCATGATCGCGCAGGGCTCCTCCAGGATGGATCCCACGGCCCCCTCAGAAGCCCAACGGCTGTGGAAGGAGAGAAATCGGCTGCATTTGCATCAGGGGAAACTGTGCTGGGAGATGATCAATCCAAAAACCCATGAGAAGGTCCACCAGGTGGTGGTTCCCCAAGCCAGTGTGTCCAGGGTCCTGAAGGCCTACCAGGATGGTGCAGGGCACTTCGGTTGGAAGAAACTGGAGATGTTGTTGAGAGAGCGGTTCTACTGGAGTGGGATGCGGGAGTCTGTGGAGGCCTGGTGTCGAGAATGTGGCCCCTGCACACTAAGAAGGCGGGATGAAGCCAGCCAGAAGGCCCCCCCCTACAGCCGATCGTCACCCACCCGCCATTGGAGTTGGTTGCCCTGGACCACGTCAAGATCACACTCAGCCGAAGCGGGTACACATATGCCCTGACCATCGTAGACCATTACTCCAGGTTCATGGTGGTTGTCTCAGTTAAAGATTTGACGGGCCGTACCGTGGCTAGAGCCTTCCAGGCCTACTTCTGCCGACCGCACGGATACCCGGAAAAGGGTGCTCACAGACCAGGGCTCGGCCTTTGAAGCGGAGGTGTTTCAAGAGTTCTGTCACTTGTATGGGTGTAAGAAGATCCGGACTACGCCATACCATGCTCAGACCAACGGGATGTGTGAGAAAATGAACCACTTAGTCCTGAACCTCCTCAATACACTACCGCTGGAGGAGAGGAACTTGTGGCCTGAGAAGCTGCCTGACCTGGTGGACATGTATAATAACATCCCCTGTAGCTCCACCAAGTACACGCCTGCATACCTAATGAGAGCCCGACTGGGACGGCTGCCCATAGACCTGGAAATTGACATAGAAGCACCAGAAACCCTCCCCTCCACTAACCACTGCAATGCCAAGCGACAGATGCAATACCGACAGATCCAGGGATATGTGGAAAAGAATCTGTGCCAGAGCCGAGAAAAACAAGAGCAGCACTTCAACAGGCGGGCTCCGGCTACCCCCTTTGCACCCGGGGATGTGGTACTAAAGCGCAAGAGAAGGACACATAAGCTCGATGACAAGTGGGAGAGGACCCCATATGTTGTACAACCCACTGAATGGGAAGATGAAACGACTTATCTAATCAGTCGCGACCAGGGGAAGACCACGGCTACCATTTCCAGGGACCACCTGAAGAGATGCCCAGATCCCCTAAGGCTGATAGATGAGACTCCAACATCCATGCCGAGCGGGCAAAAGAAGAAAGAAGTGATTCATACCGTGATGGGTGACTTACCAGCGGACTGGCCTATGCAGAATGGCATGGTGATTGTTCCCGCGATAACGTTCCCAGAACCTGTGGAAGAAAGAGAGACGGAGACGCCCGCCAGCGAGCCACCCGACCAGGTGCCCAGGGATGCACCTATCCTACACCCCCGTAGATCTCTATCTGCAACGCCCGATACACGGGAAGATGGATCGGTTGTCCCCTCTGTCCCCTGTCTCCCATCGACAGTGCCGGCCCCAGGAGGTCCACACGCCCTAACCTAGGTAGGCCCCCGCTTAGGTATAGGGAAACTGCTATTTAGGGGTGCAATATGTTGATTGTGTAAATATCTGGATGAATAAGCACTAATCACCCGAGGCTTTCACCTGATTTGCAAAGTTAAGGCTAAAGTACTGTCCCCGTTGGGACCCTACAGCAAGTCCCCGTTGGGACCTACAGTTATTTTATGGCAGCCCTCAGCTGTTGAAGCGCCCATCCCCGTTAGGACTGATGTTGTCCCTGTTGTCCCCACTCCCAAAGAACACGGCTGAGAACTCGCAGTCCACCCAAAAGCTATTGGGTTTGTAAATATTCTGCCCCAATTGCCCTTCCCGCAACTGCCAGTCTCCGGAGAGGCAGGTTGGAGGAAGGACCCGCAGCAGAGCAGGCTGGGGTCCGGTCACCACCAGACTGGTGACCATCCTCCGGGTCAGGGGTCCCTGTGGACATGGGGCCCCTGAGTGACTGCCGGGTGCGAGACACCGTGCCCATTCCCGCTTGGGTAGCCTGGGCCAGGTTCCTGTTTCCGGACTGCGGAAAAGGGGTGCTGCCCATTTCTTAGGGGCAGCATCAAGGTCTAGGTTGCTGGGGTGGGAAAGCGGAAGGACATGGACCCGTCCCCTGTTATTAATAAAAATGCTCCGTTTGTAACGGTTTAAGAATGTGCCTCCCGTAACAGGAGGAAAGGAAAAAAAATGCTTAATGTTTTACATGTTTTGTTCCCATGTTTTTATATCTTTTCAGAAAAATAAAACCGGTGGTGGACGGGCAGCCCACGGACGGTCTGCATTAAACGAAGGGGGAATGTGACGTCCTGGACCCCAGGGGTCACAGGTCACTACACAACATCATACACCCCCCTTCCCTGGACAGGTCACACCAGTCACACATGAAACCTTTGTTGCCACCCTCCAGGGTTGATGTCCACACCAGGTGGGGTGGAGCCAGGCGGTTGGTCCCGCCCACCGAGGAGTTCACAGGCCTGGAGGCGGGAAAAAAACAGCAATTGAGTTCGGTTAGTCGGAGAGTCCCGTTGTGGGCAGTAGTGAGTGAGGAGTGAAAACTGTTGGTGTCTGGGTTGGAGCCCAGGCACTTCCAGCAAGGTCGGCAGATGGTGGTGGCCGTCTGCAGGAGTTGGTGAAGGTTAGCGGAACCGTAGGACCGGGGTCGGGCTGTGGCCCGCCGGTACCAAACCGGGGAGCCAATTGGAGCCAAGCACCAGGCAGGGTACTCAGACCCCGACTAGGCTTAAAGCCAACCTTTAGTCAAATTTTCTGATTGCGGTCTGGACCTCAGGGGTTCATTCCCACCCAAGTCCCGATTGAAGGCAACAGCCCAACCGTTCCGGATAAGTGCCACCGCCAAAGGCCAGAGATCCAAAGGGCCAGCGTCTGCGGGCAAAAGGGCTCCTCCGGCACGTATACGTCGGGGAGCGGACTCCCGGTGCCCAGGCATTGGAGTCAAGACACAAAACACAGGTGCAGGGAAACGACAGCCACCATCAACCCGTCTAGGGAGAACACTGCAGCCGGCTGCGGGCCCCCGTCCATCCAGCCGTTTGGTTTACCAGAGACTCTGTCCATCTGTGTCTAGTGAGTGAGTACACCAGTGCCATCCGCCACCGCGCTACGCTGCACCGCAACCCTGCACCCTGCGAACCCCATCCTACGGAAACCCAACCCCCTACCAGGCCCAGAGACCAACCACCCCTACCCACGGAGGGGTCAACACCTAGCTGCTCCCTGCCATCGCTCCCGGGAACCCCGTCACAAGCAGCGGTGGTGCCCACCATCATCACAACCCGTGGGTGGCGTCACAAACTCTATATATATTCCAAATCCAAATTCCTCCCCTTTTCACTCGTGGGCGAGGAGCGGTGCTCGAGCCCTGGGTCCGGCCCACTCGAGTCACTGAGGAGAAGGCACCGGATCCGAGCGCAATCTCCCCGAGCAGCCCCCACGACGGGGAAACTGGCCCCCGCCCCCGACATCCACCGCTCTCACACTGCCAGTGCTGGCTCCCTGCTCCCTGCACACGTAGCCAGATTACACATCGGGTAAATAAGCAAAGGTTTGCTTATTAACCCGATGTGTAATGTGGCTACGAGTGCAGGGAGCCAGCGCTAAGCAGTGTGCGCTGGTAACCAAGGTAAATATCGGGTAACCATACCCGATGTTTACCGAGGTTACCAGTATCCGCAGCTTCCAGACGCCGGATCTTTGCAAGCGCAGCATCGCTGCCACACGTCGCTGCTGGCTGGGGGCTGGTCACTGGTCGCTGGTGAGATCTGCCTGATTGACAGCTGACCAGCGACCAGGTAGAGACGCACCAGCGATCCTGACCAGGTTAGATCGCTGGTGAGATCGCTGGTGCGTCTCTAAAGTGTGAAGGTACCCTAACCTGCTGCTCTCCAGGTATTCTAATTTATGACCGTGACTTGATTAGGCCTTTGATTATCCCCTTAATCCTTAACGTGCTCTCCCCTTATCTGACCCCGGAATGCTTAAATACTCTGTATCATGGCTTGTCATTAGTGACTAGTCTCACATGGTCTCTCCATGAAGGAGACAAACTCTAGCACCACCTATTGGATGTAGCAATCCTAACAGTCAAAAGTGGCTTTTCAACAAGCCTTTTCAAAAGACTAAAGGGGGCTTTACATGCAAAAACATCGCTAACGAGATGTCATTGAAGTCACGGAATTTGTGACGCACATCCGGCCTTGTTAGCGACGTTGTTGCGTGTGAAACGTACGAACGACCACTAACGATCAAAATTACTCACCTAATCGTTGATCGTTGACACGTCGTTCTAATCCCAAATATCGTTGTTGGTGCTGGACGCAGGTTGTTCGTCATTCCTGAGGCAGCCCACATCGGTACGTGTGACACCCCAGGAACGAGGAACAACATCTTAACTGCATCCTCCGGCAACGAGGTGGGCGTTTCTTTTTTTTGGCTGCTTCTCTGCCCGTCCGCTTCTATTGGACGGCTGCCGTGTGACGTCGCTGTGACGCTGCACAAACCGCCCCCTTAGAAAGGAGGCGGTTCGCCGGCCACATCGACGTCCTAGGCAGGTAAGTATGTGTGACGGGTCTGAGCGATGTTGTGCGCCACGGGCAGCGATTTGCCTGTGACACACAACCAACGGGGGTGGGTGCTTTCACCAGCGACATCGCTAGTGATGTCGCTGCGTGTAAAGCAGCCTTAAGGATTTATGCCAGATCAGAACCCTAATTTGCAGACATATGAAAAGGCTTGTTAAAAATCCACTTTTGACTTTTAGGATTGCTACTTCCAGCAGATGGCACAAGAGTTTGTCTCCTTCCTGGAGAGACAATTGCAGCTGTAAGTCCCCTCACTGACAGCCAGACGCAAGGAGAATAGTCTTCCCGTAGCCTCACATGAGCATTGTGAAGGGAGGGTGATATAGCAAAATTAAAAAGTATTTCCACATACCATGGAGTAGTTGATTACTCTGGTTAATCCTATTTTCGACCTCCATGGACGCAAAGATATGGTCAGCACAGACAGTCAGGTATTAAGAAACGCTTATTATCCTATTCCCTGATTTGGGCATCTGCAGTGGTACTTTTTGTAATTACTTAATTTTTGTTCTTAAAAAAGTACTAAATAAAAATTATGATGATGCATAAAAGAAAAAAATATATATATATACATATATATATATATATATATATATACAGTATATATTAGAGATACTGCTCACTTGGCGGCATTTGAGGTAGACACGGTAGATCAACCAGAGGGTGGAATGATGGAAGCCGGCATGTCACAACCCCATGTGAGCCCCAGCACCACGAGTCCGGACATCGCTGGAAGGGGGCCAGTATGGGACGTGAGTGTAGTCTATTATTTTATCTGGGGGAAACAAGTGGAATAAGAAGGGGATGTCTTAATAGTGGACAACCCCTTTAAAATAAAACATCATAAAGCAAGCCATAACCCTGAAAAATAAATGGCCTTTCTTTGCAGCGAAATAGTAAACAGAGTCCTATTAACGGCAATACAGTATTAATTCCTTCCGACTGGCCGATTTTGCGCTTTCCGTTTTTTTATTTCGGAACTTTTTTTATTTTTTAGTCAATATGGTCTCATTTTTTGCGGAATGAGCTGTACTTTTAAATGAAACCATGAGGTTTACCAGATAGTGTACTGGACAACGGCAAAAAATTCCAAATGCAGAAAACTTGCAAAAAAAGTGTGATTGCACTATTGTTTTTGAGATAATTTTTCACAGTGTTCATTATATGATAAAACTGATGTGCCAATGGGATGCCTCAGGTCGGTGCGAGTTCGTAGACACCAAACATGAATAGGTTTACTTTTATTTAAGGGGTTAAAAAAAAATCTGAAGTTTGTCCAAAAATAGTGGCTCACGTTTTGCTCTATTTTCCACGACCCGTAGAGTTCTTAATTTTTGGGATCTATGACTCAGTGATGGCTTATTTTTTGCATCTCGAGCTGACGTTTTTAACGGTACCTTTTTGTGCAGATGCTACATTTAATCGCCTGTTATTGCATTTTGCGCACAATTTATGGTGACCAAAAAACGTAATTTTGCCGTTTGAATTTTTTTGTCGCTATGCCGTTTACCGATCAGATTAATTGATTTTATATTTTGATAGATCGGGCGTCTCTGATCTCAGCGATACCAAATGTGTGTGTATTTTTTTAACCCTTTAATTTTCAATGGGGTGATTTGAACTTTTACATTTATTTTTTTTAACTTTTCAAAATATTTTTTTAAAATTTTTTTTAATTTATTCCCCCCCCCCCCAAGGGATTATAACGATCAGCTGTCTGATCGCTCATTCATTTCTCCCGATCAGAGCAGCATTGCTCAGACCGGGAGAAATGATCATCTCTTTTAAGAGCCAGTACTCGGCTGCTTCTTACAGGACATTAGTCATGTGAGCACAGGAAACATCATATGACCCTGTGCTACCATGAGAACCACCCAATCCACGTGATAACATCATATGACTTCTGGTGGAGGCCTGTGAGTAAAGTTATAGCGCAATTGCTATTATAATGGCCCTGTCACATATTGAAAGCGCCATTTAAGGGGTTAAAAGGCACGGGCGGATAGCAATTTCCGCTCATGCCTGGCAGGCACACATGTCAGCTGTATGAATCAGCTGAGGTGTGCGCCGATCTCCCTTGGCTGCTGATAGCAGCCGGGGGAGATTAACAATATTACCACTATGATGTCATTTTACTGCCCGTGGTCGTTAAGGAGTTAATCAAGGAAACATGTCATAGCATGGAGATTTCACACAGGAGGACTTCATACCTCCACACACAGACAGCTAATGAATTCACCTGGACTTTTTTTTTATGTCCACCATATGTCATGAATGATGTGACTACCAGTGTTAAGGCAGCAATAAGGGGGCTCTCAGTGAGAATGGTAGTTGCTACTGATGACGATTTATGTAGATAGAAGAGGAAGGAGGGGGCGTAGTTCTGTATCTAGTCCCTCCCCCTGTATATAGCTCCTCCTTCTGCCTTTAGCTCCTCCTTCTAAAGTCTAAAGGTCCAGTCACACTAAACAACTTACCAGCGATCCCAACAACGATAGGGATTGCTGGTAAGTTGCTAGGAGGTTGCTGGTGAGATGTCACACTGCGACGCTCCAACGATCCCACCAGCAACCTGACCTGGCAGGGATCGCTGGAGCGTCGCTACACGAGTTGCTGGTGAGCTCACCAGCAACCAGTGACCAGCCCCCCAGCGCCGCGTGGAAGATGCTGCGCTTGGTAACTAAGGTAAATATCGGGTAACCAACCCGATATTTACCTTGGTTACCAGCGCACGCAGCTACACGTGCAGAGAGCAGGGAGCAGCGCACACTGAGCGCTGGCTCCCTGCTCTCCTAGTTACAGCACACATCGGGTTAATTACCCGATGTGTGCTGCAGCTAAATGTGCACAGAGCAGGGAGCAGCGCACACCGCTTAGTGCTGGCTCCTTGCTCTCCTAGTTACAGCACACATCGGGTTAATTACCCGATGTGTGCTGCAGCTAAATGTGCACAGAGCAGGGAGCAGCGCACAATGCTTAGCGCTGGCTCCCTGCTCTCCTAGTTACAGCACACATCGGGTTAATTACCCAATGTGTGCTGCAGCTAAATGTGCACAGAGCAGGGAGCAGTGCACAATGCTTAGCGCTGGCTCCCTGCTCTCCTAGCTACAGCACACATCGGGTTAATTAACCCGATGTGTCCTGCAGCTACATGTGCACAGAGCAGGATCCGGCACTGACAGTGAGAGCGGCGGAGGCTGGTAACAAAGGTAAATATCGGGTAACCAAGGACAGGGCTTCTTGGTTACCCGATGTTTACTGTGATTACCAGCCTCCGCAGAAGCCGGCTCCTGCTGCCTGCACATTTAGTTGTTGCTGTCTCGCTGTCACACACAGCAATCTGTGCTTCACAGCGGGACAGCAACAACTAAAAAATGGCCCAGGACATTCAGCAACAACCAACGACCTCACAGCAGGGGCCAGGTTGTTGCTGGATGTCACACACAGCAACATCGCTAGCAACGTCACAAAAGTTGTTCGTTAGCAGCGATGTTGCTAGCGATGTTGCTTAGTGTGACGGGGCCTTAAGCCCTCCCACTAAAAGTCTAGTCTTTTTAAAGGGCTTAGACTTTTTTTGTTTTTTAAATAAAAGTCTTGATTGCTACTGTCTGTGATCACTCACAGCCTGCATTCTGATGATTAAGTGGTAATTGCTGATTTCTACTTTTTTTTTACCTTATTTTAAAATATTATCCTCTCATTTGGCTGCAAAGGTGACCCCCATATCATCCAGCACTTGGCAAAGTGAGCTATTCCTGATATCCTTTGTGTTCAGAAAATAGTGACCAACTGGACCTAGGAAAGCCCCAAACATGATCTTGAGGGAATCAAGGTGGTGAATAATGCATTTTTGTTTCTAAGCTCTTACAAAAAATAATCTCTGAACAATCCCTTTAAATTTTTAAGGAGTTTTCCAAGATCAATAAAGTAATGTCTGCTTTTTACCATTACACCTGTCCATTGACTATGTCTAGAACTCCAGCTCAGGCCAATTAAATGCACTGCAACTCCCGACACAACCTGTGGTCTAGTTTGGCGCTATTTCTTGGAAGGAAAAATAAGATTTTTTTTAAAATTAAAATTCTTGTCTAATATTTGCTCCTTTTGACTTCTTTTGTAATTTTTACAAGTCTCTCGTTAAAGAGCAACAGGAAACTGAACAGCACTATCGTAAGTCCAGCCATGGCTTTCAGACGTCCATTATGGCCAGTGAAGGTATTTAGTACAATAGACATTGTCAGGTCTTCCAGACAGGAACCCGCTTTCATTGACAGGTTTTTCCTTATTGTATTATATTGTCTTTTTTAAATTTTGTGTGCATCGTATACATGGAAACAAAGCCTGGCTCTTGTGCCTAAATTGCCTAATTGATTTTCTAATGTTAGCCGGCAATGGTTAATAATTGTAGTCATGTGTGCGGTGACATCTGTGCGGGGAAGCTGTTATTTGAGACTATGCTCATTTATATCTGTCTTATAATGCACGGCTGAACTTTGAAATTGGTGCGGACCACGAGTGTCCCATCCGGCTGACAAATCACCTTGCAGACATGAGCCAGCCGACCTGAAACTTGTCCCGAGGAAATATAAATCCCATCTTTTGTTAGAGGTATAACATATGGCAGTTGGGTTTTAGCCTCCGTTTCTTGTAGTGTCATCATGATATGATATTGCGGTTTTATGGGAAATGATGTTCATAGGGGTGTAATTGAATAACATTGAGAGTATTATTGAACTGTGCTCTATGCTGTTTGCCATATGGCTTCATTGTGAATGGGGAATTATCGCTGCCTGTTTCAAAGCACAACAACCTAATTAGAGATATCTTCATACAGATGAGCAGAGATGACTCTGCGTACGTCTGTGAGGAGGCTGAGGGTGTCCTGTGAAGCTGTCATACTGGGGTGTCCAGGGGCCCACAAGGGAATTGACTCCATGGGCCCACCCTACACCTATATGCAAATACCTGTTAGCCATTATCCCCGATAGGCTATGTTCACACAGAGCATGTTTGCTCCATTTTCAGCATGGCTTTTGCCTTGGTTTTATGCAACTCCATGCTAATAAAACGCTAACTTCACAGTCCCAGCAAAGCCTATGAGATTATAGAAATCTCACACTTGTGGTGTTTTCCTAACGGTTTTGTCAACTGCCCTGGTTTTTGCTGCATTATGAAAAGAATCAGCATGTCCATTCTTTTCAGTGGTTTTACCTTGGTTTTTCACCCTAGTGAGGGGTGGATTTGTAGATACCTTGAATAGGCGGGTCTAACCAGGTTAATAAAAAAAACGGTTCGGCCCGGAATTGATCCGGGTATCTGGCCAGTCCCCATATAATATAATATGGTGACCAGAATCTGGCACTTAAAAATAGTGGTGGAAAAGATAGGGGAATTGGAGCAGGCATGTTACTTACCAAGTCACCGGCGCAGCTGTATGCTCCTGTGGCTGATCATTCACTTCCAAATAAACTGCACCATGGAAATCAGGAAGAGCCGGGTAAAGTGACAGGATTGTCACATTTAATCCTGGGCAGCTGCAGACTTATTTTTAGGCTGCAGGGGGCCCAATAAACATGTGTCTCCCCAGCCTCAGAATACCAGCCTCCAGCTGTCAGACTTTATCTTGGCTGTGTATCAAAATTGGGGGTACTGCATGCTGTTTTAAATGATTTAGTTAAATATTTTTTTTTTAAAGAAAGGCAGCATGCGTGTCCTCTTTTGATACACAGCCAAAATAAGTGCACGGCTGGGGGCTGAAGCCTGTAGCCGTAGGCTTTATCTGTGCTGGGTATCATAATATGGAGGGATCCTACCCCAATTTTTTAATTTATTTATTTTTACTGTACGATAGACCCACAAACTAGGTCTGTGATTGGTTGCAGTCAGAAGTGGTCACAAAGACTGGGAGCGTGTCTGACTGCAATCAATCACAAACACCAGTGGGCAGGGAAAGTAGTGAATATGCATCAGACTAATTAGCAGCCTGGAAGAAGAACGAGGGGCCTAGGGAGCAGGTTCAGCTGTGCCGGAAGACTCGTCAGTATAGAATGCTTCTTTTTTCCTTCTTTTTTTCACTTTTTTTATTACTCAAGTGTCGGATCTAGATCAATTCTGGCTCGGGCCCGGTACTTTTGAACCCCCATGGGTCTGTACTTGGTCCGGCTATCACGAGGCAAAGTGCAAAACACTGCAGTGAAAAAAAGCTGGAAAAACTTCATAAAAACCGCACCAAAAGCCTGGCCAAAAATTGTACCAAAAACGCAGAAAACCACTAGGAGGCTTCCTGCCACAAGATCAGGTTTTGGTCAGAAAGAAAACACACCAAAAACACCCTGTGTGAACATAACCTTATAGTGGAGTCTCAACCGTAAAATACAGGAGATCCCTACACATCTACTTGCTTAGAGGGGTTCTTTAGTGAAAACAAGTTATCACCAATCCATGTAACCCACAGGAACGGTGATTACTTATTAATAGTTGGAATCTCACTATTGGAAACCCCATTGATTGGAAGAATGAGGGATTTTTATCCTTAATAGGGCCCTTTTAATCCCATTTTAAAATGCAGTGGCAGATTAGAGATGTGTGACATCAGCTCCATTCATCTTGTCTGGGGCTGCCAGTAAAAGAGCACAGCCACTGAGTGTATGACTGGATCAGTGGTCAAGTTGAACACGAGCTCCAGTCTAATGGGGATAAACGTTCCCCTTGCTGCCAATCAGTGCACGTCCCAGCAGTTGGACCCCCACCAATCTTTACCATTTATTCTGTAGAGAGGTGATTACTAGTATTCACTGAAAAACCCCTGTAAGTTCCTATGTGAGCACTTGCGCTCAAGCTCGCAGCAGATGACACTCTGCTCACGCTCGTAGCAGATGACACTCGGCTCACGCTTGCAGCAGATGACACTCGGCTCAAGCTCGCAGTAGATGACACTCTGCTCACGCTCGTAGCAGATGACACTCGGCTCATGCTCGCAGCAGATGACACTCGGCTCACGCTCGCAGCAGATGACACTCGGCTCACTCTCGCAGCAGATGACACTCGGCTCACGCTCGCAGCAGATGACACTCGGCTCACGCTCGCAGCAGATGACACTCGGCTCACGCTCGCAGCAGATGACACTCGGCTCACGCTCGCAGCAGATGACACTCGGCTTACGCTCGCAGAAGATGACACTCGGCTCACTCTCGCAGAAGAGATTATCATTAGCATATTGCGTCCAATGCTCTCGCATGAGAGAACATACACCAGTGTGAGTGATCCCTAAACTATATTAGAACAATAATAATGTCTCTTAATTGGCCCCTATAGTAATTATGTCCCCCCAAATGCCACCATAAACTGATAATTTATGTCCCTCATACTGGGTTCTTTACTTAATAACATCCCCTATCATGTAATAATGTTAAAGGGTTTGTTTGGTCTCAAATGAAAACTCTGCCGTCACTGAGTGAAGCTCTATGTGACTGCAGACGTGTGAATTCTCCAAACGCACACACTGTATGCTGTGAGGATTTGTCGGTTTCAGGGCCAGTAGCGAAAGCCACGTATGCAATATACAGACTCCCAGCCAGAACCTTAAGGGTGCTTTACACGCTGCAACATCACTAACGATATATCGTCGGGATCACATCGTTAGTGATGCACTTCTAGTGCCGTTAGCGTCATCGCAGCGTGTGACAGCTAGGAGCGATGATCAACGATCGCAAAAACGTCAAAATCGTTGATCGTTGACACATCGCTCCTTTTCATAATTTTGTGGTGCCCCTGAGGCTTCCGTCACCACAGAGGTACTGCATCTCAGCCAGAGGTGTGGCATCCCATCTCGGGTAAGAATGGAGTCATCTACCGGTTCACAGACAAAACCTGCACACACCAATTGGTAGGTCACACACCAGGTCAGGGTTTAAGGCAGGCACTCCATTAATGCTGAGAGTAGCGACCAGAATGCCTGGTTATGGGTCCTTAAGTCCCATTCACTGGTCCATGAGGGGTGGAGCCTACCAGGGAAGGGTGTGGGAGGAAACAGAGAGTAGAAAGGGGAACCAGTAAATTCAAGTTTAGGCAGTCAGAGAGAAGGAGTAGAGGAGAGAGGAGGTGGGCTGTCAGGAGAGGGACAGCGGAAAGGAAGGAAAAAGACAGAAGAAGGTTCCTGGTGGAGATCCTGGGGTCTTGCTAGGCCCAGGTGACACCGATAGAAGAGATTCCAGGGTGCCACGGAAGTACGAACGTCCCGTGACCCTGTTCCACTAGAATACCGGGTGGAGGGCTTCGGCTGCAATACAGGGACGGTCCCTAGACTGAAAGAAGAAAGACATTACTTTTAGTGAAACTGAAGGCCTGGGAGATCGTTGCAGGCACCCAAGGACACAACCCGCCACAGACCACCGGTGAAGGGGAGCAAGATACGACTGAGGTCATCTACCTTTGTACAGGCCCTGTGGTGGAGGCGCAAGACAGTCTAGTACAGTTGGGCGCTAAAGAGACAGCCAGAAAGGACACACAGAGGGGTGCACTGGTACTGACCCTTGAACTATCCGGGATCGGCAATGGCCCCTGATGGCGGATCCTGGCATTCCGTGGGTAACCGGTCAGCTGCAGCACTAAAACTGAATAGTGAATTAACATTTTAACTGCAAGCCCTGTGTCGTCTGCTTTATCCTGCACCACATCATCAAACACCATAGACTTTACCAAGCACCAAAGGTTGCCCCGGGGTACCCGCTCTACCTGTGGAGAACAAGAAACACCTCAGCTGCCATAACATCAGCCCCGGAGGTCCCTTCCAGCAGCTGCGGCTCCACAGCTGCAAATTACCACAGGTGGCGTCATGAATTTTATATAAACTTTAGCACCATCTCCCCCATACCGCCATTTTAATTGACTCCACCAGGGTCACGGAGTTGGGCTCCGCCACCACTGACTACCGCGGACTAGTCTGACCGGACACCAAGTCACCAAAGGCCCTGGGTTGGGTGAGTCAATATCGTTGTTGCTGCAGGTACGATGTTGTTCGTCATTCCTGCGGCACCACAAATCGCTATGTGTGACACCGCAGGAACGACGAACATCTCCTTACCTGCGTCCACCGGTAATGAGGAAGGAAGGAGGTGGGCGGGATCTTCCGCCCGCTCATCTCCGCCCCTCCGCTTCTATTGGACAGCTGCCGTGTGATGTCGCTATGACGCCGCATGAACCGCCCCCTTAGAAAGGAGGTGGTTCGCCGGCCAGAGCGACGTCTCAGGGAAGGTAAGACCGCGTGACGGGTGTGAGTGATGTTGTGCGCCACGGGCAGCAATTTGCCATCTTCTGAGTACTGATCCCCGTCTTCCTCTCCTCTTCCCCTTACGGTCGGGGTTCCTCAGGCTTCAATCCTAGGCCCCCTCCTGTTCTCTCTATACACAGCCCCTATTGGACAAACGATCAGCAGATTTGGTTTCCAGTACCATCTTTATGCTGATGACACCCAACTGTACACATCTTCTCCTGACATCACCCCTGCACTAAAAAAATACTACAAAATACTATCAATGGTCTGTCCGCTGTCTCTAACATCATGTCCTCCCTCTATCTAAAACTAAACCTATCAAAAACTGAACTTCTTCTGCTTCCTCCCTCTCCTAACCTTCCGAAACCCAATATTACCATTTCTGTGTGTGGTTCTATCATTACTCCCCAGCAGCACGCCAGCTGTCTTGGGGTTATATTTGACTCCGATCTCTCCTTCACTCCCCACATTCGTTCACTTGCTCGTTCTTGTCAATTCCACCTCAAAAACATCTCTAGAATTCAACCTTTTCTTACCCTTGACTCTGCAAAAACTCTTAAGCCTGCTTTACACGGGACGACCGATTATGCGATTTCACGATCGATCGTACCCGCCCCCGTCATTTTTGAGTCACTGGCAAATCGCTGCCCGTGGCACACAAACTCGCTTAACCCCCGTCACACGTACTTACCTTCTGGACGACCTCGCTGTGAGCGACGAACGTCCACTTCCTGAAGTGGGAGGGACGTTCGGCATAACAGCGACGTCACACAACCGCCAGCCAATAGAAGCGGAGGGGCGGAGAAGAACGGGACGTAAACATCCCACCCACCTCCTTCCTTCTGCATAGCCGGCGGGTACCGCGGGACGGAGGTAAGCTGCCGTTCATCGTTCCCATGGTGTCACACGGAGCGGCGTGTGCTACCCCAGGAACGATGAGCAACCGGCGCCATTTTAATTAAACGAGATTATGAAACCAAGCGACGAGTACATGACTCACGATTTGTGAGCAATACTGCGTCGCTTGGAGGTGTAACAAAGCCCGACGTCGCGATGCCGGATGTGCATCACAAAAACTGTGACCCCGACGATCTATCGCACGATAGATCATCTCGTGTAAAGCACCTTTTACTGTCGCTCTCATTCATTCTCGCCTGGATTATTGTAATTCTTTATAAATCGGTCTCCCTGTTACTAAACTCTCCCCTCTCCAATATATTCTGAATGCCGCAGCCAGTATCATTTTCCTCTGCAACCACTTCACTGGTGTGTACCATCCCGCGGGCTCGGCTGCGACCGCCGAGCCGCTTAGATCCGTGCTCGTATGGTGGGTGGTGGCTTGAGCCTCTCACGGACCTGGGGGTCACGTCGCTCTGCAAGGGAGTTGGCGCTACATGCAAGGACTTGACGGGGAGTTCCACGGCCGGGGCTGCGGCGGTTTGGTTTGGGATGTAAGTTTGTGATGCCACACACGGGTTGTGGTGAATGGATGGACACTACCGCTGCCGTTAACTAGGGCTCCCGGGGATGGTGTTGCGCAGCTTGGTGTTGACCCCTCCGTGGGTAGGGGAGCGATGGTCCCGGGGCCCGAGGGAGGTGCTGAGGCAGGGGAGCGGGTACGTGCTGGGTGCTGATGCTGTGCGGTGCGGTGCGCGGCACGAAGGCACTGGTGTACTCACTATGACACAATACACTGGAGTCTCTGGTAAACGAAACGGGGTGATGAACGGGGCCTGCAGCCGGCTGCAGCTTCTTCCAGAATAGGTTGGTGGTTTCCGCCTTTTTCCTGCACCTCCTTATATGAATGTTTTGACTCCTATGCCTAAGCAACGGTAGTCCGCTCTCCAACTTGTATATGCCGTAGGAGCCTATTTGCCCGCAGACGCTGGTCCTTTGGGTCTCTATGCCTTGGCGGTGGCTTTACCCTGTATGGTTGGGCTGTTGTCGTCTAACGGGTCTTGTGTGGGATAGGTGCTTAAGTACAGTCCTCAATCAGTTGATTTGACTCGGCCCTGTCGGTTCAGGGCTTTGTACTGGGTCTGAATACCCCTCCTGGTGCTCTGGTTTCGAATTGGTTCCCCGGTTTGGTACCGGCGGGCCACCGCCCGACCCTGGTCCCTACGGTTCCACCGGCTGTAATCCCAGCTCTTGCAGGCGGCCACCACCGTCAGCCTCCATGCCAAAGGTGACTGGGCTCCAACCCAGCCACCAGAGTAGTCTGTTGGCAGGCCTGGACATAGGTTTGCCCTTGAACTTGACTTCTCTCTACTCTGCACTACAACATGTGTGTTTGTTTTCCCGCCTCCAGGCCTGTGAACTCCTCGATGGGTGGAGCCAACCGCCAGGCTCCGCCCCCCTGGTGTGAACATCAAACCTGGAGGGTGGTGACAAGGGTTTCTAGGTTGGCTGCTGTCACCTAATCGGGGAGGGAGGGTGTGTGTGTGTGACTACCTGGGACAACCTAACTAGTCCAGGGCATCACATTCCCCCTTGGTTTAATGCAGACCATCCACGGGCTGCCCGTCCATCACCGGTTTATTTTGTTTCTGAAAAATAGAAAAAACAGGAATACAGTACAAGTATACTAACAGTTGTACAAACTTTCAAATTTTTAGCTTTTCAGATCTTCCCTTACGGGAGACACATACTTGAACGCTACGAACGTAAAACATTTTTATTAATACGGAAAACGGGTCCAGGTCCTTCAATCACCCACCCAAACAACCTGTACCTTGATGCTGCCCCTAAGAAGTGGGCAGCACCCCTTTTCCCCAGTCCAGGAACGGGCCCAGGCGTTTTCCAACGGGACGGGTGCCGGTTTCACAACTGCCTGTCTTTTCAGAGGCCCCACGTCCAGGGGACCCCTGACTCGGAGAATGGCCACCGGTTGTAGTGGTGGCGGGCCTCGGCCATCTGTTTCCCGCAGGCCCATCCTCCAGTCTGCCTCTCCGGAGGCTGTGAAACCGGAAGGCCGGTTAAGGGAAGGTTATTTACAAGCCCAATAGTTTTTGGGTGGCCTGCTAGTTCTCAGCCATGTCTTTAGGGAAAACGGGGCAAAAACAAAGTCCCAACGGGGATGGGCAGTATGGTCCCAATGGGGACTGTGTCACTTTGGCAAGCGGGTTCCGCTGCCTTTACTCTTGGTCTTCATCCTCCTCGTACTCAGCCTTAATGGTCACTCCAAGGCTGTATGGCAGGGGAGGGGACTGGGGCCACTCCAGGGAACTGCGGCCCTCTCTCAGGCGGACATCCAGGGCAAACCAGCCCCTGTCCCCACAATGCCGGGTATACTGGACCAAGTCGCCGGGTAGCAGGTCACGATCCGGGTGACCATAGGGTAGGTGCAGGTTCACATCTCTGCGGGAGAAGAATACTTCAGCCTCAAGGCCGGGCTCATAGATGAACCCCCATCCGCGGTCACGGTCAAACCTCCGGACCTGGCCCTGGTACTTTTGGCCTCATACCCAGTAGGTGGCACTCCTCAAATTGTCCTTTTCCCGGATTGTGCGGGCAAGGACTTCGGCTTTCCTCCTCTCGCAGGCCTCGATCTCCCGGCCCATCTGGTTTGGCCGCCACTCCCAATACGGGGTGTCTGCGTGCCCGGGGTCTCTACGGGTGGGGGTCTGGCCCAGCTGGAGTTCCCCGGTGGCGGCCATGACTGTCACCCTCTGGGGGGAACCCCGCTGCGTCGCGGCCGGCTCTGCTGCCTTGCAGCGGCATCACCTCAGGACCTCAGCCGAGGCCCTAGACCCGGGAGAGGCCTGCCTCACCTTCGGGGCCTCCTTCCGGGTAACACTCTCCCCCTCGGCCGGGCAGACTGCCGGGGCCAGGGTCTCTCTGGGCGTCGCCTTCACCGGGCCTGGTGGGATCACGTCCGGGACGGACACCTTCAAGGGTAACGGGGTTGGTGCAGGCCGGGTATACGGCCGTCCGCGAGCCGCATCTACAGGTGGGTCCTCGTGGGCAGTTGGGACGGGTTCCACCGCCGGTGTCGGGGGTGGCGGACCAAGCGGGAGGGCAGCCACAGCTAGAACGGGCCGTGGAGGAGGCGACAGGGGAAGCAGGGGCAGATTGGGTCCCTCAGCCGCAGTGACCGGTCCCTCCAGGACATAGGGGCGTGGGTCGCCCACCCGCTCCTCCAAATTCGTCTCCATTTCACGCGCCTGCACAGCCGAAGCTATCTCCCCCATCTCGGTCGCTGTTACGAACCGGCGCCGCCATAGCCGCAAGCAGCCTGCTGCAGTTCCTGATGCGCCCAGGCGCCGGCTGCCGTTCTTGGCCGTGCCTCGGGTCGTCCAGTTGGCTGTTCCTTCCACCACGTCTAAGTGTGGAGAGACGGCTAGTGCGCATGCGTGCGCTGATTTACCCCAGCCAGAGTTTAAGCCCGGTGTTTTGCCTAGTGAGCATGCTCAGCCTGTTTGTGTTATGTCTGAGACTAAGTCCTCAGTTAAGGCTACTGAGCATGCTCCCACAATTAACCCTAACAGCCTCTTTGCACAGGTACTTGGACTTCGTGCTGTGTCTAAGTTCTGGGATGTGCCTACTGAGCATGCTCAAACTGATAGTCTGCTTTCCAAGCCTGTGGCTCAGGCTACTGAGCATGCTCAGGCACTTAGTGCATCAGAGGCTAGGTCCGGTAAGGACCTCACTGAGCATGTCCGTGAGGTGGCAGGCCCTGATAGGGCAGAGGGTGTCAGGTGTCCTGATGACGTGGCAACTCCGGACTGGCTCGCAGAGGCCCGCCCCTATGATCTGGCACCTCAATATTGGTCGTCAGACGATGACTGGTGAAGTGTTTGGGGCGTGGCTGCCATGAGGTCATCAATGACGTGGCGGTTCTGGATAGGTCGCATGTGACGTCACTGATGACATGGCACTCTGCTATTGGACCTTGGTGGTTCCACCCTGGGTTTGGGGCGGACCCAGGTTATAAAAGGGGCTGGAGACAACATGGAGGTGCGCAGTCTTCACTTTTGCTCAGTCAGAGCACGCCTCCATGTTAGAGCCTCATTGCGGCATAAGCCTATGTTGGGAAGCGGTAGGTAGGGTTAGGCGAACGGTGCCTGTCACGCCAAGATTCGTGGCTCGACACATCAGGGTCAGGCGCCGTGCTTCCCTCCTGCCGTTCCAGTCTTGCTATAGCAGCCCAGTGGCATTAACTGGGCTGCGGCTGCTGTGCTTCCTGTCCGATTGTGCCCCCTACGCACACGGACAACGCACCTGCTGCGCCACCTGTCCGATTGTGCTCCCTACGCACACGGACAACGCACCTGCTGCGCCACCTGTCCGGTTGTGCCCCCTACGCGCACGGACAGCGTACCCCAGGACCCCTGTGGAGTTAACAGGGTGTTCCTTATCCTCCTCGGCTTCCCGGTCAACGCTACTGGTGTACCCATCTGGCCTGACGTGTCCTACACACACGTGGCCAGGCGAGAGGTGGCCAGAAACGCTAATCGGAGGACCGCTCGGCCTGACGTGTCCTACACACGTGGCCGACAGGGCGCTTTCGTGGCGGTCTTCCGGTCAACGCTACCTGGTTACCACCCGGCCTGACGTGTTTCCTGCACACGTGGTTGGTGTAGCGCTAGGTGCACCAAAACGCTAATCGGGTTGTCGTCCGGTCTGACGTGTCCCAACACACGTGACCGGTTCCCAGAGTTCCTGGGTTATCTCAGAGCCATCCAGCTCTATAGTCTCCGCCTAACCCTCAGGTGCCAGCAGCTCCTTTGTCATCTGGAGCACGGTGGGTCCCGACTGGCGATTAGGATATATACCCCTTGGTCCTAATCTGCCGGTCCCCTCGTAACAGTCGCTTACTGCTCCATTAAGTACCTCACCTGCACTTGTAGGCGGCAATACATGAGAGTCGTCTGGGCTTCCACCCACGCCGCTGTTCCGGACGCGGGCTCCGGGAATTCGGGCTTCTCAGATGGGGCAGACATGTTGCACTCTCGGGATCCAGGAACACAACGGGTGGCAGAGTCCTGGCGTCCCTGCCTTTTATATCAGTCACATGAGGCCGAATCTTCATCCGCCCCCCCTTGGTCTTCTCCGGGCATTCTCCTTGCTTTTTGCTAGTTACTAGCTGGCTTTTAACTGTAATAGTGTGAGTCACTCTGTGATTCACACTATTATCAAATTTCAGCGTATAGTATGCGGGGGGGGCGCGTTTAGATCAGTGCTGCTGGGATAATGGCGATTGTTTTTTTTGTTTTTTTCCCCCTAAGCGCGCGTGCAGTAAGGCGGGCCAGCATGTCAGCCAATCACACACACACACACACACACACACACAGCTAAGTGGTCTTTTTTGCCAGACAAGCAAGGGCATGTGTCATAGGTTGTGAATGTCACATGTCCCTGCATTATAAATACGGCCATTATCCCTCACGGCGCCATTATCTGCTTTCTGCGGGTAGGTGACAGTCACCGCTCACGCAGCTCCTGTCGCCGCTCCTGCTGTGTACACTATACACACAGCGCTCTACAGATTAGGGACAGAAATTTTGCTACGCTATTTTTATAGCAAACAGTGCTGCCAGTTTTAGGGCCATAGTTGCATTGTAAGGGATAGTCAGTGTTGGTTGGTTCTTCAGCTGTCAATAAAGCTAGACCACCTCTGCAATCTACACCACCTCTCAATTTTTGCTACCACACTTTAAGTGGCTAATCTTGTCGCTAACAAAATGAGTGGCAAAAGGACAGATGCTGGTGGAAAGGGGAATAGGCGTGTTGGAAAAGGAAAAAAAGTTTGTGTCCGTGGGGAAGGTGTCAAAGCTACATTAACATCTTCTGAAGATAAGCCATCTTCCAGCAAAAGTAAGATGTCTACTACTTTCCGTGGACAATCCGATGTGCTCTCTTTTTTACGGACCCGAACAACTGTAAGAAAGGTAGATGATGTACAAAAAAAGAACATGCTTGAATGGATCTCAAGTGCTCCAACAAGTGCCCTCTCCTCCACCTCAACTACGACATAAAAAAAACAGTTCTCTGAGTTGTCATCCCAATCACACTTGCTTTCTCCCAGCTCTCAAGTCTCCACCTGCACTGCACAGTATGGTGTAACAGAGATGGCTGAGTCCGCAGAGCTGTTCAGTCACCCTATAGCCTGGGAATCAGAGGTCTGCTCCCAAGCTACAGTGAGTACAGACTAGGAAATGGTCTGCAGTGATGCCCAGAAGCTTTGTGACTCAGATTGAGGCCCTGATGACCAAGTTTGTGAGCATAATGTAGACCCTCATTCACAAACTGTAACACCTGTTGGTGTAGACAATGAGGAACATACTGATTATGATGAGATGCAGATACCAGATTGGGATGACAACTTAAAAATTCGGTCAGGGCAGGAAGAGACTAGGTCTGAGAGTGAGGGGAGTGCAAACACAATGCTTGATGATGAAGTTCTAGATCCCACTTACTGTCAACCCACAGTCAGGCACTTGAGGAGGTCAACAGAGGCAGTGGAGAAGGATGCAACTGACGACGAAGTAACCTTGCGCCTTCCTGGACAGAGTCGGAGTACTGGTAGCACGTCTATAACTGCATCCTCAGCCACCACTCTGCCTCTGAGCACAAGTCGTGGTGGCTCTGCAGGTCGCATGTCCTCTAAGCCTTGCCTAGCCTGGTCCTTTTTTGACCTTGCAAAGGATCTCCCAAATCATGTGATCTGTAAAATTTGTCGGGAATCTATAAGTTGAGGCAAAAAGCTCATCAGTTTGACAACTTCTTCCATGAATTGTCACATGAATATCAAGCATAATTCCCAGTGGGCAGCTCACTGTGCTGCAATGCGGCCTAGAATAGCGGGCCAACCACCGCCTTCCCCTTCCACTGCATCCGCGCGCTCTTCATCTTCTATGACTGTGGGGACAGCTGCCACACCTGGTTTTCCACGCACACCTTCCACCACTATAACCGCAACAGGCAGTTTGCTTTGTAGGTCGTCAGTTGGTTTGGAAGGAAAAACAAGTGCAGGTGTACAGCTCTCTCAGATATCGATAGCACCAACGTTGGATGAAGGCAACATCATGTCTACGCCTGCACTTTCCTCACAATCCTGCATTTTTCCAGGGACACACTACTCACCACCGTCTACACACAGCAGCCAGATCTCTGTCCCTCAGATGTGGACAAATAAAAGGCCATTTCCTCCGACCCATGACAAAGCTAAGAGGTTGACTTTATCCCTCTGTAAGCTCTTGGCTACTAAAATGCTGCCTTTTCCGCCTGGTGGACACACAGGATTTTCGAGACCTTATGTCCGTCGCTGTGCCCCAGTACTAGATGCCCAGTCGCCACTACTTCTCCAAGAAAGGTGTGCCTGCGCTACACCAGCATGTCGCACACAACATCACCGCTTCCTTGAGAAACTCTGTGTGTGAACGGGTGCATTTCACCACCGATACTTGGACCAGTAAGCATGGACGGGGCGTTACATGTCGCTGACTGGGCACTGGGTAACTATGGTGATAGATAGAGAAGGGTCTGCGGAACAAGTCTTGCCGTCCCCACGATTTGTGCATCAATCCTCTGTATGTATAAGTTCCTCCAACGCTTCTGCCTCCTCAACCTCATCTGCGTCCTCCACCTCCGCCCCAAGCCTGCCTGGTCAGGCCACCAGCGTTCTAACTGTGCACAAGGAATCACGCACACCTCCTTACTATGCTGGAAGCAGAGCGCAACAGCCTCAGGTGGTCTTTAGCTTGAAATGTCTTGAAAATAAGAGTCACACAGCGGCTGAGTTGTGGGCAGCTCTGCGGTCTGAGTTTCATAAATGGTTGTCTCCGCTCAACCTGCAACCAGGTAAGGCCGTGTGTGACAATGCTGCAAACCTGGGTACGGCTCTTCGCCTGGGCAAGGTGACACATGTGCCTTGTATGGCTCATGTGTTGAACCTTGTTGTCCAGCAATTTTTAACACACTATCCCGGCCTAGATGGCCTTCTGCACAGGGCACGAAAACTGTCTCCCCACCTCCGCCATTCAATCGCCGCAGCTGAGCAACTTGAATCGCTCCAGAAGTCTTTCGGCCTGCCGTTTCATCGCCTGAAATGCGATGTGCCGTCACGTTGGAATTCGACTCTCCACATGTTACAGCGACTGTGACAGCACCGCCGAGCACTGGTGCAATACGTCATGACATATAGCCTGGGACAACGAGATGCAGAGGTGGGACAGATCACCCTGATGGAGTGGTCTCAGATCAAGGACCTATGCACCCTTCTGCACAGTTTCGACATGGCGACGAATATGTTTAGCGCTGACAATGCCATTATCAGCATGACCATTCCAGTTATTTTTATGCTGGAGCACACACTGAACACTATTTGGAGTCAGGGGGTGATTCAACAGGAAGGGGAGGAAGTACATGAGGTTTCATATGCGCAAGAGATAACAACATCACCAAGGTCCAGACGTTCATCATCACCAAGGCAGCAGGCATGGGACGATGGGGGAGAGGGATCAACAAGGGCGCATGGTAGCAGGCAAAATGTTGAGGAAGGTGCAGGAGAACATGAAGAAATGGAGGACAAACTGTCCATGGACATGGAAGACTCAGCAGATGAGGGAGACCTTGGTCACATTTCAGTTGAAAGAGGTTGGGGGGAGATGTCAGAGGAGAGAACGGTTAGCACCTCTATGCCACAAACACAGCAAGGACTTGGTCCGCATGGATGCGCAAGACATATGAGCGCCTTCTTGCTGCACTACCTACAACATGAGCCTCGGTTTGTCAAAATTAGAAGTGATGATGACTACTGGGTTGCCACACTATTAGATCCCCCGTACAAGTCCAAATTTTGTGAAATAATTCCATCCATAGAAAGGGACGCACGTATGCAGGAGTATCAGCAGAAGCTGTTACTCAATCTTAGCTTGGCTTTTCCACCAAACCCCAGTGGTGCACGGAGTGAATCTCCCAGTTGTAACTTGACAAACATGGGACGGTCTCATCATCAACAGTCTAACCAAACCAGCAGCACCGTACCTGTTGCTGGTAACAGAAATTTTATTGAATCGTTTCATAATTTTTTTAGACCATCCTTTGCAAGGCCACCAGAGACAACAAGTCTGACACATAGTCAACGGCTGGAGAGGATGATACAGGAGTATCTCCAAATGAACATCGATGCCATGACTTTGCAACTGGAGCCTTGCTCATTTTGGGCTTCAAATCTTGAAAAATGACTTGAGCTCGCCACTTACGCCTTGGAGATCTTGTCGTGTACAGCTGCCAGCGTTGTCTCACAACGTGTCTTCAGTGCTGCTGGGTGTGTGCTGACAGATAAGCGCACGCGTATGTCCAGTGACAATGTGGACAACCTAACGTTCATCAAGATGAATAAGTCATGGATCCATAAGGACTTTACTACCCCTTTGTCATCCTGGAGAGAGTAAAGGCTTGTGGATTTGGAATGTGCTTGATACAAATGTACCTGTCAAGTTTGCAACTGGGGCACAAATGCTGCCACTGAAGTGGTGTCTGTGTGGCCCAATTTTTTGAATAAAAAGGGTGACTCTGCTTGGAGTCCCCCTGCTGTGTTTTTAAAAACGAGCCAAGATGAACAAGTCATGGTGCTGCAAGGACTTTGCTACCTACCCCGGTGTCATCCTGGGGACAGTTAAGGCAGGCGTATTTTGGAATGTGCTTGATGCAAATCTACCTGTGAAGTGTACAACAGGGGCACAAGTGATGCCACTGAAGTGGTGTCTGTGGGGTCCAATTTTTGGAAAAAAGGGCGACTCTGCTTGGAGTCCCCCTGCTGTGTTTTTAAAAATGAGCCAAGATGAACAAGTCATGGTTCAGCAAAGACTTTGCTAGACCTTCCCCGGTGTCATCCTGGGGACAGTTAAGGCTGGCGTATTTTTCAATGTGCTTGATGCAAATCTACCTGTCAAGTTTGCAACTGGGGCACAAGTGATGCCACTGAAGGGGTGTCTGTGTGGCCCAATTTTGGGAAAAAAGGGCGACTCTGCTTGGAGTCTCCTTCTTGTGTTTTCATGATTTTAGAAGGGCATGCTATGTCTATATCTGTGTCTCCTCCTCTTTTTCCTCGTCCAGCTGTTTAGTTTTCGCATGGGTATTTGTCCTTGTCACTTTCCCATGTGTTTGTGTTGTCTTGGGAGTTGTTTGTCACCTTTTGGACACCTTTGAGGGTGTTTTCCAGGTGTTTTTAGGTGTTTGTGATTGCCTCCCATTGTTTTCAATGGGGTTCGAGAGGTTCGTCGAACGGTTCGTCGAACAGGGCATCGTTCGACAAACCGAACCAAACTCGAACTTCAGGGGGGTGGCTCATCTCTACTAATGACCTAAGACTGACATCCTCAACAATTCGAACCTCCCACTCCCGTCTTCAAGATTTCTCAGGAGCTGCGCCTACGCTCTGGAACACACTACCAAGAGCAATACGAATAATTCCCAACATCCACACCTTTAAGCAGTCCCTAAAAACGCATTTCTTTAGACTAGCCTATCACCTCACTGTCCTGATCTAATCTGGTCCCTTTCTGCCCTTCATAACCAAAAATTTACTTCCAATTCTGGTCCCCTGTACCTGTATAAATTCTGGCCAATGACGGGTTCTTACAGCTGGTTTTGAATACCCTATTAAGTCGATAGCTGGACCATATATAACAAGCTTTTCACCCCCCCCCCCATTCAGCTTTTGTGCCTCCCCTCTTTCCTGATAGACTGTAAGCTTACGAGCAGGGCCCTCACTCCTCCTGGTATCTTAATTTTGTTTTGCATTGTCTCAAATTGTCTATACATGTCCCCTCTGAATTGTAAAGCGCTGCGTAATATGTTGGCACTATAGAAATTAAACTTTAATATTATTATTATTATTATTATTATTACATGGTCGCTGGTGAGCTGTCAAACAGGCAGATCTCCAGAACGATCAGAGATCAGCCACCATCCACCAGCGACTCGTGTAACGACGCTGTGCTTGGTAACCATAGTACACATCGGGTTACTAAGCAAAGTGCTTTGCTTATAGTTACCCGATGTGTACCTTGGCTACGTGTGCAGGGAGCCGGCTTCTAGAAGCTGCGGACGCTGGTAACCAAGGTAAATATCGGGTAACCAAGCAAAGCCTTTGCTTGGTTACCCAATGTGTACCTTGGTTACCAGCGTCCGCAGAAGCTGGCTCCCTGCTCCCTGCACATTCAGATCGTTGCTCTCTCGCTGTCAAACACAGCATTGTGTGTTTCCCAGCGGGAGAGCAATGACCAAAAAATGGTCCAGGACATTCAGCAACAACCGGCGACCTCACAGCAGGGGCCAGGATGTTACACACAGCGACATCGCTAGCAAGATCGCTGTTGTGTCACAAAAACCGTCACTCAGCAGCGATGTCGCCAGCGATGTCACTTAGTGAGACATGGCCTTTACTAGTGGATATGGCCTTGCTAAAGGCAAGTGTAGTCCTTTATAGATAGTATTAGCAATCACATAGCCCCCCTTTGTAAAGTATGAGTTCAAATATAGTTACCTATTAACAGCATGAGCCCCCATATAGCCTCATATACAGTATGAGCCCACACATAGCCCCACAATATACAAGATGAGCCCCCATATTGTCTCATATATACAGGATGAGCCCACACATAACCTCCTATATACAGTATGAGCCCACACATAGCCCCCTATATAAAGGATGTGCCCACACATTGCTTCATATATATACAGGGCAGCACAGTCTTGCAGAGCTGGGGTTTTGGGTTCAAATCCCACCAAGGACAACATCTGCAAGGAGTTTGTATGTTCTCCCCGTGTTTGCGTGGGTTTCCTCTGGGTACTCCGGTTTCCTACAACACTCCAAAGACATACAGATAGGGAATTTAGATTGTGAGCCCCAATGGTACAGTATTCCTTATGTATGTAAAGCACTGCGGAATATTTTAGCGCTATATAAAAATAAATATTTTAATTTTTTTTACCTTATGAGCTCACATCATAGCCTCCTATATACAGTATGACCTTCCACGCATAGCACCACTATTTACAATATTGGCCTCCACGTAACCCCACTATTTACAGTATGAGCCTCCACGTAACCCCATCATCAGTATGAGCCCCATATAGTCTCTTGAAGACCATATTAGCCGCCACATAGCACCTTATAACCAGCATGAGCCCCCACATAGCTCCCTTTAGACAGTATGTTCCCTCATATGGCCTCCTATATAAAGCATGAGCTCACATATAGCTACCTATTAGCAGCATGAGCCCCCAAATAGCCCCTTATATACAGTATGAGCCCACACATAGCCCCACAATATACAGAATGAGCCCCCATATTGTCTCCTATATACAGGATGAGCCCACACAATAGCCTCCTATATATAGTATCAGCTCCCACATATCCTCCTATATACATTATGAGGCCCTACATAGACCTGCTATTTACAATATGAGCCCCTACATAGCCCCATTATTTACAGTATGAGCCTCCACGTAACCCCATCATCAGTATGAGCCCCACATAGTCCCCTGTAGACCATATTAGCCACCACATAGCCACTTACAACCAGCATGAGCCCCACATAGCTCCCTATTGACAGTATGTTCCCTCACATAGCCTCCTATATACCAGGTCATGTAGAAAAAATTACATAGCAAATAAGAACAACACATACTCACCTTGCATCTGTTTCCAAGTTGCATCCTCTTGCTCTTGCGGTCGTTAAAATGGCTGCTGGCAAATCAGAGGCTGATTTTATTGCTCGGCGCATGACAATGACATCACTGCCACGTGCCGCACAATGACAGCTAGTGGGATTTGAACCCAGGACCCCAGCGCTGTATGGCAACAGTGCTAAATTTATGTTCTGCAGAAAGTTCCCCTATCTCATGTAAAGATCAAAGTTTTAGTAGCAGATTTTTTTTTTGAACATACTCTAAGATGTGCAATAA
This sequence comes from Anomaloglossus baeobatrachus, assembly GCF_048569485.1. NCBI lineage: Eukaryota > Metazoa > Chordata > Amphibia > Anura > Aromobatidae > Anomaloglossus > Anomaloglossus baeobatrachus. The sequence continues at coordinate 154,241,971 of NC_134362.1, forward strand.
ATTCCGCTTCTAAATTTGCTGACCGCAGTCAGATATTGAAAATTGCGAGGAAATAAAATATGAACTATTTTGGAAAGTTGCCTAACCTCTTGCTCATAAAATAAACATTTTTTAAAGAAATCAGAAAACCTCTCCTCACTGCTTTCAATCACAAAAAAAGTAATTTCCTATTAAATTACCGTCCTACCGCTGATTATACATTACTCACAATTTAACCCTTTGGCCTCCTCTTTTTTTGCCACTAAAAGGATTAATCTAATTGTCCCACCCTCCAGCAACCCTGTGGCATTCTTTGGCATTGTTCTGAGCTGTGCGGTGACACAGCCTTGTGACTCTCTCCACTCGCCCCCTTAATGTATTATAGGCTGATAATTATTGTGTGTTCCCTCCAGCTAGTAATTAAAGGACAGAGGAAAAGAAGAAAAAAAAAAGAAGTTGAACTTTTGCATTTTGTTGGCGAATTGATCCATTTGCAGCAGCGGGAAACAATGACTTTACAAAGTGATACACAACAAGATGAAATGTATTTTGGTTCTTCTTGACACTTCTTGCCCATATTGGACAGTAGGTGGATTTCTACGTATTATAAGATCAATGTACCCATGAGATTGAAAGGGCTCCGCCGGCTCGTTCTGAAAGAGAAGTAGACTAATCATTTTTGTAAATCATGATATATAGAATATGGACCAGTAAACTTAAAAATATCACCTGCTGTAGAGGCAAAACTGTCTCCCTTTTAACTGTAGTTAGTTAATGTGCCAAACACTTAAGGGTGCTTTACATGCTGCGACATCACTAGTGATAGCTAGCGATGTCGTGCACCATAGCACCTGTGCACGTCGCTGTTGAGATTAAAACTACCTGTTAGATCACTGCAGGATAGAAAGGAACCATAACTCATTCAGCACTGCACGGAATTAAATAAGCTCCTACTCCAGATAAACGATGAGTGGGCACTAAAGTGGATCTGTGATCAACAATACTCTGTGACCTTCTGATTCCAGACCCCTCCAAGATCACATCAGGCCATGACTCACTAGTGACATGCATGATACTATTTTTGTCCCCATGCAGATAGTTATTGTTTGTGGAAAAGTATTATTATTATTATTATTATTTATTTATAGAGCACCATTAATTCCATAGTGCTGTACATGGAAAATGGGTCATGTGCATCGACACACTGGCTATAATGGGTCAGTGTGATCTCCAGGACTGTGGGGCACACAGACCCATTATGAGCTTGTCTGAACGAGTTGCCATACAAATGCACAATGTGTAGCAGCTTATCTGTAAAACGTTTATTGATATAGCACCAACATATTCCACAGCACTTTACAAATCGGAGGCAACATATGCAAAGAATATCAGAACTGCAGAGTAAGGCCTCATTCACACGCAAGTTTTTCTTTTTTTTTTTTTTGTACATAAAACATACCCAGGAGTATATATAGGAGTGTGTAGTAATTGCATGGGGTTACAGTCACACTCAGGCCCTAAAGCCTAAGGGGACCAAGAAGTTTCTTTAACACATTTGAGAAGTCCTACTGTGTTGCCCTGGACAAGCCAGGGGCCACAGAGCACAACACCTACACACCCCACACTCCCTGCAGGCACATCAAGGTCAGACACAAAACCCTTGTTGCCTTCCCCAGGGGCTGATGTCCACACCAGGGGGTAGAGCCAGGCGGTTGGTCTCCACCCACCGAGGAGTTCACAGTCCTGGTGGAGGGAAAAGGAGCAGATTAGCTTGGACAGTGAAAGTAGAAGGAGGAAAAGTGAGGAGTAGTGAAGTGGCAAGAGAGCAGACTGAAGTGAGTCCGGGTGTGTGGCCCGGATGGAGCAGCAAGGTTGGCAGATGGTGTTGACCGTCTGCAGGAGTGGCCTATCGGAGTTTGCCGTAAGGACCATGGATGGGCGGTGGCCCGGCGGTACCGGACCGGTACACAAGGAGAAGCCAGCACCATTGGCAGGGGCTTTTCGGACCCCGGCAAGGCTAGGAGTCGCCGTGAATTTGCCAAATCCGTTAGTGAAGGGGACCTCCGGGTTTCCAAACAGTCAAGTCCCGACAGAAGGCAACCGTGAAGGGGAGACACCGCCACCGCCAAGGGCAACCGTTTCCCAGGGCCAGCGCCTGCGGGCAAAAGGGGCTCCTCCGGCCCACATCCAGATCGGGGAGCGGGTTACCGGTGGGAACCCATCGGAATCAACATAGAACATAGGTGCAGGGAGAGACAGTCATCACTAACCTGCAGGGAACAACAACACCGCAGCCATCCGAGGGACCTGTCCATCCAGCCGCTTGTTTTACCGTGAACTGTGTCATCATCATTGGGCTGAGAGAGTACCTCCGTGCCGTGTGGCACAGCGCTGCCCCTGCGACCCTGCACCTCACCAGGCCCCGCAACCCGCCTGCCATCCACTCCTACCCCATCACCGGGCCCCGGGACAACCAACCCTCTACCAACGGAGGGGAGAAATAACAACAAAGCTGCTCCCTGTCACCGCTCCCGGGATCCCCGTCCAGAGCAGCAGTGGTGTCCACACAATCACCACAACCGTGGGTGGCGTCACGGACAATTTCCCCAAAACCAAACCACCCCCTTTTCACTCACGGGCGAGGAACGCTGCTTGAGTCCCCGGGATCCGGCCCATCGCTCGAGCCACCGAGCAGCAGCAGCCGCAGAGCAGCGACAGCCGGACCCGAGCAGTGGGAGAGCGTGGCGTCCCCTCCTCCGCCCGCGACAACTTGGCGTCACGAACAGGATCCTACCGCTCTGCCGTTTGGTAGAGGTGCGCCTTGTTACCGCCGGAGGTGTCCGGCCGGAAAAATTGAGAAGCCGCCATCTTTGGCGCGAAGAGTTCCCGCTCGAGCGTCTCCTCGAGTAGTGGAGGCGCGAAGGCCAGGACCCCGCCCTGAGAGAGGAGGGGCCGGAAAGAGGCAAGGGGGGACGAAATGGCGACTGGCCGCATGTGAGCGCGGCTATGAAAGCAGGGACGCCAGGACCCTGCGGCCATTTACTGGTTCCTGGAAGAGGCCGCTGCTAAGGATGCTGAGTCCGACCGACAACACCGTGGTCCCCACGCCTGCCACTGCAGCGTGGGTGGACGTCCGGACCGTCCAGCTAAGCAGCCGTCTGCAGGTCCGCATGCAGCTCCTCCTGGAGGAGTGGGAGGCCGACATGGCGGAAGTGGTGGCGGCCATATGGAGATGCGAGGTGGAGGGAGCCTTGGAAGGGAGGGTAAGTGACCCACGCACCTGTACCCCTAGTGGGTCGGTCATCGCGGCCGAGGGACCCGGTCCATACCCGCTCGCCCTGCTACCTCCCCCGCTACCCGTGTTGGCTGCTGCTGCCCCGCCACTAGGCCCGTTACCACCACCACCGGTAGCGGTACCCTGCCAATCCGCCCCAGCGGACCGACCTGCAGCAGAAGCTCGTGACCGCCCTGATCCGCTTCCATGGAAGAAGCCGAAGGCTGAAGCCGTCAGCAAAGATGCACCGGAGGCACGGCGGGGATGCAGCTGCCAGGAGGCAGAGCAGGCCATGTCACAGCGGGGTCCCTCATTACTGAAGGTGCCGGTCGTAGCCGACACGGAGGGACTCTGGCTGGGTCCGTCCCCCACACACGCTGAACCGGAGCAAGCAGAAAGTGCTCAATACTGGGAGCGGCGGCAACGGCAGCTGCGCAGGGAGATCGATGCCCGAGAGGGGTGTAGAGCGGATGTGCATGCCCGCATGAATATGGAGGAAGATCATCCGCCGCTATCTACCATCGGGGTCCACAGCGGTGCACCATGTGAAGGTGGCACTAGAGCCCCGCAATTGGGAACGGACTGTTGAGCAGTAAAGGCCGGCGGTCCTCCGCCTAAAAGTTGTCCCCGTTGAGACCACCAGCGTGCTGTTCATCGTTTGAAAGTTTTTGCAAAAATGATAAGTAAATGAAACAGGTGAAGCCACCTGATTTGATACTTGATTGGAACCGGTCGTAGCCGGCAACTGGTCCCCGTTGGGACCCCCTTCACCTTGCATAGAAACTACTATGGACAAGCCCGAGAACTTGCAGGGCAACCACAAACTTAGTGGCTTGTAAATAATGTTGTTATGGCTTTCTACCGTTACCGCCTCTGGAGAGGCAGATTGGAGGAAGGGCCCGCAGTGGAGTAGGCTGGGGCCCAGCCACCACAGGAACCGGTGGCAATCCTCTGGGGGTTTCAGGGGTTCCCCATGGACGTGGGTCCCCTGAAAAGGACAGATCCCGCTCGGGTAACTTGTGCTGGACTGGGGTCAAGGGGTGCTGCCTGTTGCTTAGGGGCAGCATCAGGGCCGGGTTGCTTGGGTGGGAGAGAGCGGAACCGTAACCGTTTGAAACCGTTGAAACCGTTTAAGTAAGAGTACCTCCCGATGTGGGAAGATGTTATTTTAATTGTATTGTGTGTTACCGTTTTTCTATTTTACAGTTAAAAAGAAAAATAAAACCGGTGATGGACGGCAGCCCGAGGACGGTCTGCATTTTGCTAAGGGGGAATGTGTCACCCTGGACAAGCCAGGGGCCACAGAGCACAACACCTACACACCCCACACTCCCTGCAGGCACATCAAGGTCAGACACAAAACCCTTGTTGCCTTCCCCAGGGGCTTATGTCCACACCAGGGGGTGGAGCCAGGCGGTTGGTCTCCACCCACCAAGGAGTTCACAGTCCTGGAGGAGGGAAAAGCGGCAGTTAAGCTAGGGAAGTGAAGGAGAAAGGAGATTAGCTTGGACAGTGAAAGTGGAAGGAGGAAAAGTGAGGAGTAGTGAAGTGGCAAGAGAGCAGACTGAAGTGAGTCCGGGTGTGTGGCCCGGACGGAGCAGCAAGGTTGGCAGACGGTGATGACCGTCTGCAGGAGTGGCCTATCGGAGTTTGCCGTAAGGACCGTGGACGGGCGGTGGCCCGGCGGTACCGGACCGGTACACAAGGAGAAGCCAGCACCATTGGCAGGGGCTTTTCGGACCCCGGCAAGGCTAGGAGTCGCCGTGAATTTGCCAAATCCGTTAGTGAAGGGGACCTCCGGGTTTCCAAACAGTCAAGTCCCGACAGAAGGCAACCGTCCAACCGTGAAGGGGAGACACCGCCACCGCCAAGGGCAACCGTTTCCCAAGGCCAGCGCCTGCGGGCAAAAGGGGCTCCTCCGGCCCACATCCAGGTCGGGGAGCGGGTTACTGGTGGGAACCCATCGGAATCAACATAGAACATAGGTGCAGGGAGAGACAGTCATCACTAAACTGCAGGGAACAACAACACTGCAGCCGTCCGAGGGACCCGTCCATCCAGCCGCTTGTTTTACCGTGAACTGTGTCATCATCATTGGGCTGAGTGAGTACCTCCGTGCCGTGTGGCACAGTGCTGCCCCTGCGACCCTGCACCTCACCAGGCCCCGCAACCCGCCTGCCATCCACTCCTACCCCATCACCGGGCCCTGGGACAACCAACCCCCTACCCACGGAGGGGAGAAATAACAACAAAGCTGCTCCCTGTCACCGCTCCCGGGATCCCCGTCCAGAGCAGCGGTGGTGTCCACACAATCACCACAACCGTGGGTGGCGTCACGGACAATATCCCCAAAACCAAACCACCCCCTTTTCACTCACGGGCGAGGAGCGCCGCTTGAGTCCCCGGGATCCGGCCCATCGCTCGAGCCACCGAGCAGCAGCAGCTGCAGAGCAGCGGCAGCCGGACCCAAGCAGTGGGAGAGCGTGGCGTCCCCTCCTCCGCCCGCGACACTACCTTTTAAACACCTGTGATAGTTGGGGTCCTCTTGGAGATTTTGCACTGGGGCCCACGAGTTTCATCACTGGGAGTAACAGGTTGGGACTTTGAGAAGCATGGATCAGTCTGTGCTGCTGTGTATTAACCAAAGGTCCAGTCCGTGAAGTGGTTAAAAAAGTACTTTATTAAAGCATTTCAGACTAAAACCCCACTTCTTCCACAGAATAGGTACTGGATTTGAAGAAGGAGTGGGGTTTCACTCCAAAACATGTTACCAAAGCACATTTTCATCCACTTCATGGACTGGACCTTCAATTTATACGTACTCAGTAAGCTAGATCGATCTACTTCTCTCCAAGTTCTTATCTGTTAACCCTCGGACTATGGCTCATGGACCTTGTGGCAGCTGCTATTGCTCCTATACCGGTCCGGACTATGGTTTGTGGACCTTGTGGCAGCTGATATTGCTTCTATACTTGTCCGGACTATGGCTCGTGGACCTTGTGGCAGCTGTTATTGCTTCTATACTGGTCCAGACTATGGCTCGTGGACCTTGTGGCAGCTTTTATTGCTTCTATACCAGTCCAGACTATGACTCGTGGACCTTGTGGCAGCTCTTATTGCTTCTATACCGGTCCTGACTATGGCTCGTGGACCTTGTGGCAGTTGTTATCGCTTCTATACTGGTTACACAACCTCGCAAGGTGAGCGCCCTGTTCTCTTTTTAATTTTCGTTTTGTTGGGTAAGACCCTATTGCGATGGTTTCTCCACAGTATTGCACAAGTTACACCACTGCTCATGCGTATGACAATCTAGCAGGCTGTTCACCAAGTGGTCCACACAAAATCATGGAGAGTTGTCTGATCTTGATCTGTGTGTCGGGTCTGTGAACAAAATCAAACACCACTGTGATGCCATCTGTGCGTTGTCCATTTTTCAATCATAGAGCGATAGAGAGATGCTGGAGAAACTTTTTGTTTACACGAATGGAACACTTTGGATCAGTCATGGGACATGGCGTCGTACCAATACCCCAATAGTTTCCTATGACATCTACTCCCATTATAAATGAAGCTGAGCACATGGTGAGAGTCAGTAGTATATCGGAGTAAATGAATTTCCACAAAGTTTCGTGTCCATTTGAGAACTGCAGCATTTGGCAGCTTCCTGCTATTAGGACAATATTCCAGTTTAACTAATTTCAAGAGATTGAAATGCATTGAGCTGTTCAAAGCCTTTTAATAAATTACACCAGGAAGTCAGACATTTGAATGGGAAAACACAGGATCTTATCAGTGCCACTGACTTTATTGTTTTGCCAGGATGTCTTTCTTTGTCATAAAACAATAACTAGCATTGAGTGGTGTTCACCCTACAGACACAAACTAATTGTATCTTTTAATCTGGGTCAAACTGCTCCGGTTTATTACAGGACCAACCAAAAAGAACAACAACAGCAAAAAAAAAGAAAAGAAAAGACAAAGAAAAAAGAAAAAAAGTGGGGAAAACATTTGCTAATAATTTAGCTGCAGGATTGCAGAGATAAACACTAATGACCGAACACAATTACTCCTGTGAAATCCGAGCCCTATTTATCTTTTTAACCCTACTTCAAGTGGGAAGTGGGAAATAATTATTTATTTTCCCAGAGCAAACAATTGGGATCATCGTTAGTATGCACCTCCGAAATGATATGAGAGGGCACATCCCCTGCCCTGTTTACTATGCATAGGTTTACTGGGACAATGTCAACAATGCATTCCATGGGGGAAATAATGCCAGGAATGTGCTAATTCTGGAAAGAAAAAGACACTGTATATTCAGATATAAGGTGGGAAATTCTTCTTAGGTTGGTTTCTCATGGTCTGACTCATCAATATATATATAATTATATATATATATATATATATATATATATATATATATATATATATATACACATACATACAGAGACAGCGCCCTATAAATATATACCTATATATAGAGAGAAAGAGAGAGAGCGCTATAAATACATATATATATATATGTATATATATATATATATATATACATACAGTGGGTCTGAATCATATCAATATATATATGTATATATATATATATGTATATATAAAAGCAACAGAAAGGAGTAATTACGTGCAATAGGAATAATTTAATTTTATTTTTATTATTATAAAACTTGTGACAAACAGTAGAAAGGACAAGGAAGCACAGGATAGGGAATATATACCAGGGTCCCGTGAACCACAAAATCACTAAAGGTGCGTGTCATGTAAAAAATTGAATCTAAAGTGCCAAAGTGCTAGGTACATGTGCCGCACCGTGCTCTGCTGCAACCGAGCCGCTCAGGTCCGGACCTTCAGTGGGTGGCTCAAGGGTCTCTGGACCCAGGAGTCCTACTGTCACTCCGACCAAAAAATGGGTTGGCAGTTTGGGGACATAAGTGTACGGCCGGAGCTGTGTTTTAAGTTTGTGACGCCACCCACGGGATGTGGTGAAGGTGGACACCACCGCTGCAGGTACGGGGCACCCGGGGAGATGGTATGCAGCAAGTTGTTAACCCCTCCATGGGCAGGGATGGTGGCCCCGGGACCCGTTGGGGGTGTTTTGGCGGTGCAGGGAGATGGGCGGCCGGAGGGCACTGGTGTACTCACTATTAGAATGAAACACTCAAGTATCTGGTAAACCAAGATGATGGTGGTCAGTGCCCGCAGCCAGCTGCAGTTGGGTTCCCCCACCCGGTTGGTGGTCTCTGCCTTTCTCCTGCACCTGTTTGAGTTGTTGGACTACCTGCGGTTGCAGCATCAGGAGTCCGCTCTCCGGCTTGTGGATGTCGGAAGAGCCAGTTTGCCCGCAGACGCTGGCCCGTGGGATCTCTGAGCCATGGCAGTGGCTGCTTATCCCCCTAGTTGGGCTGTTGTCTTCTATGAGGGACTTTGGGTGAGAAAGGACCTCAAGTCCAGACCGCAATCAGTTAACTAACTCAGTCCAGTAGTTTCTAGACCTCGTTTCAGAGTCTGAGTACCCCCTCTTGTGCTCCGGTTTCTGAGTCGGTTCCCCGGGTCGGTACCGGCGGGCCACTACCCTGTTCCGGTCCACCACGGTTCCACCGAGCCGTCTTCCCGGCTCCTGCAGGCAGAGGCCTCCGTATGACTCCTACTCAAAGGTGCCCGGGCTCCAACCCTTGCACCTGTCAGTCTGTCACAGGCCTGACCTACAGGCCTGACCTCCTCTTAAGCTGCTCTCTTTGTCAACTCTCAACTGAACTGTGTTTTCCTGCCTCAGGCTCTCTGAACTCCTCGGTGGGCATGGCCAACTGCCCTGGCCCTGCCCCCTGGTGTGTCCATCCGGCCCTGAGGGAGGTAACTAGGGTTTAAATGGTTGGCTGGTGTTACCTAGTGAGGGGACTGGTGTTGTGCGGGGCTCTATCTGTGACTACCTGGCTTGTCAAGGGCATCACATATACAGCTATTAATACATTTTTGATGTAGAAAAAATTATTTTACATATACAAAAACACATAAAATGTAGAAAAGCGTATAGTATATAGGTTATTATACATCAAATTAAATTAAGATATTAAAAATATCCTAAAGCACAAAAAATGGTTCCAGGGAACCAAATACCAGAATCCTGGGAGGGATCACCTGTACCAGAAACCTATATACTATACGCTTTTCTACACTTTATGTGTTTTTGTATATGTAAAATATTTTTTTCTACATCAAAAATTTATTAATAGCTATATACCTATCACTTTGGCACTTTGGATTCAATTTTTTACATGACTCATACCTTTAGTGATTGTGTGGTATATATTCCCTATCCTTTGCTTCCTTGTCCTTTCTATTGTTTGTCACAAATTTAATAATAATAAAAATAAAATTAAATTATTCCTATTGCACGTAATTACTCCTTTCTGTTGCTGTTATATTGTATTTGGAGTGTGCTGTCTCTTTGTCATTCTGGGGGTCTACTTATGCCCCTTTCCAGTACGACCTTACCGACACTTTAAGGCGAGACCTTGAGGCTTTTTGTTTGGATATATATATACATATATATATATATATATATATGTATATATATATATATATATGTATTGTTCTCTCTCTCTTTCTCTCGATAATTTATATATATATATATATATATATATATACATATGAGTCAGACCCACTGTATGTATACATATATATATATATATATATATATATATATATATATATATATATATATATCTAATATATAAAGCTAAATGTGTGTGTGTGTGTGTGTGTGTGTGTGTCCCAGATTGGCATCTGCACCGTCGCAGGTACAGCCACAAAATTTTGCACACTCACACTTCTGGACAACGAGAGCGTCATAAGCTATGTTTTGTGTCTGTCTCTTTGTCTGTCTCTTTACCTGTCTTTGCCTGTCTCTTACCCTGTCTGTCTCTTTCCCTCTCTTTCCCTGTCTGTCTGTTTCCCTGTGTTTGTCTCTTTGTCTGTGTCTGTCGCTTTACCTGTCTGTGTCTGTCTCTTAACCTGTCTCTCTCTTTCCCTCTCTTTCCCTGTCTGTCTCTTTCCCTGTCAGTCTGTCTCTTTGTCTGTGTCTGTCTCTTACCCTGTCTATGTCTGTTTCTTACCCTGTCTGTGTCTGCCTCTTTCCCTGTCTGTGTCTGTCTCTTTCACTGGCTGCATTGTGACATGCCAAAATTCTATATAAGGGCGTGGCTGCGCATTCTTCTGAAGTTCTGGCTGCACTGTGGCTCCCAGCTCCATTCGCTTTAATGGAGGCAGGTTTTTTGGCAAATAACTGTAAAGCGCGGGGTTAAAATTTCCCCTCAAAACATAGCCTATGATGCTCTCGGGGTCCAGACGTGTGAGTGTGCAAAATTTTGTGGCTGTAGCTGCGACGGTGCAGATGCCAATCCCGGACATACACAAATACATACATACATACATACACACACACACGCACACATTCAGCTTTATATATTAGATATAAAGCTGAATGTGTGTGTGTGTGTGTGTGTGTGTGTGTGTGTGTGTGTGTGTGTATATATGTCCGGGATTGGCATCTGCACCGTCGCAGCTACATCCACAAAATTTTGCACACTTACATTTCTGGACTCCGAGAGCGTCATAGGCTATGTTGTGAGGCGAAATTGTAACCCCGCGTGTTCCAATTTACCAATCAATTTTGCCCCTATCTACATAATGGGGAAAAAGTGAAACGAAAAGTGTATCCGCACCGTGTCGCATTTACAATCACGAAATTTTGCACAGACACCTCATGTGACCCACGGAACGTCGTAGACTATGGTTTGACAGGAAAATTTAACCCCGCGGTTTACAGTTACTCTCCAAAAAACATGCCTCCATTAAAGTAAATGGGGCCTGGAACTACAGGTTATTAGTAGGAGCTGTGATTGGTTGCTATAGGAACAAAAGACATTCATAGTATAAGAAGCTTATATGTGAGGTAATAAGATGTCGGTGGCGAGATTGATAGAGAGAGACAGTCAGAGACAGACAAAGAGACAGACAGAAAGACAGACAGGGAAAGAGAAAGAGAGATAGAGACAGCCAGGGAAAGAGACAGACAGAGACAAACGGTGAAAGAGACAAACAGAGACAGACGGTGAAAGAGACAGACAAAGACAGACGAGGAAAGAGACAGAGACAGACCTGGAAAGAGACAGACCAGAAAAGAGACAGACAGAGACAGACCTGGAAAGAGACTGACCTGGAAAGAGACAGATGGGGATAGAGACAGATGGGGAAAGAGACAGATGGGGAAAGAGACAGACAGACATGCAGACAGGGACAGAGATGGGCAGACAGGGAAGGAGGAGACAGCCAGAGAGACAGACAAAGATAGATGGGGAAAGAGACAGACCTTGATAGAATCAGACGGGGAAAGAGACAGAGAAATAGAGACAGACAAGGAAAGAGACAGACAGAGACAGGCAGACAGGGGAAGAGACAGACAGGAAAAGACACAGACAAAGAGACACGGAGACAGATGGGGAAAGAGACAGACATGGGAAAGAGACAGACCTAGAAAGAGACAGATGGGGAAAGAAACTGAGAGATAGAGACAGACAAAAAAAGAGACAGACAGAGACAGGCAGACAGGGAAAGAGACAGACAGAGACAGGCAGACAGGGAAAGAGAAAGATGGTGAAAGAGACAGACAGGGAAAAAGACAGATGGGGAAAGAGACAGACAGAGCACATTACTTGGCCAATTTAGTTAAATGTGTGTGGAATATCTGTGGTGTTGAAATATATGTTGTGAAATGTTTCTATTAGCTTAGTTTTTGCCTTTTAATAATTACATTTCTATCTATTTGTTTTGTGTTTTTTGTGTGCAGAATACATTTTTGTTAATACATTCTATTTTGTTAACAACAGTTATTAACCCGGGCGAAGCCGGGTAGTACAGCTAGTATATATATATTTTTATATATATATATATATATATATATATATATACAGTCATATGAAAAAGTTTGGGCACCCCTATTAATGTTAACCTTTTTTCTTTATAACAATTTGGGTTTTTGCAACAGCTATTTCAGTTTCATATATCTAATAACTGATGGACTGAGTAATATTTCTGGATTGAAATGAGGTTTATTGTACTAACAGAAAATGTGCAATCCACATTTAAACAAAATTTGACTGGTGCAAAAGTATGGCACCTCAACATAAAAGTGACATTAACCCCTTCAGCCCCAAGCCTATTTTGACCCTAAAGACCAGGCCATTTTTTGCAATTCTGACCAGTGTCACTTTATGAGGTTATAACTCTGGAACGCTTCAGCGGATCCCGGTAATTCTGAGATTGTTTTTTCGTGACATATTGGGCTTCATGTTAGTGGTAAATTTAGGCCGATATTTTTTGCATTTCTTTGTGAAAAAAACGGAAATTTCGCGAAAATTTTGAAAATTTTGTAATTTTCAAACTTTGAATTTTTATGCTCTAAAACCAACGAGACATATGACACAAAATAATTAATAAATAACATTTCCCATATGTCTATTTTACATCAGAATAATTTTGGGAAAAAAAAAAAGGAAGTTATAGGGGTTCAAAGTTTATGAGCAATTTCTCATTTTTACAACAAAATTTACAAAGCCACTTTTTTTAGGGACCACATCACATTTGAAGCAATTTTGAAAGGTCTACATGACACAGAACACCCAAAAGTGCCACCATTCCAAAAACGGCACCCCTCAGGCTACTCAAAACCACATTCAGGAAGGTTATTAACCCTTCAGGTGCTTCACAGTAACTAAAGCAATGTGGAAGGAAAAAATGAACATTTTACTTTTTGCAACAAAAATGTTAATTTAGCCTCAAATATTGCATATTCACAAGGGTAGCAGGATTAAATGAACCCCCAAAATTTGTTGGGCAATTTCTACTGAACACGCAGATACCTCATATGTGGCGAAACACCACTGTTTGGGCGCACGGCAGGACTCGGAAGGGAAGGATCGTCATTTGACTTTTTTGAACAGAAAATTAGCTGGAATCGTTAGCCGCACCATGTTGCGTTTGGAGAGCCCCTGAGGTGCCGAAACAGTGGAGCTCCCCCACATGTGACCCCATTTTGGAAACTAGACCCCTCATGGAATTTATCTAGATGTTTATTGAGCACTTTGAGCCTCTGGGGGCTTCACAAAAGTTAATAGAGTTGAGCCGTGAAAATAAAAAAAATTTTTTTTACCACAAAATTGTTACTTCAACCAGGTAGCTTTTTTTTCACAAGGGTATCAGGAAAAATTGCACCATAAAATGTATTGTGCAATTTCTCCTGAGTACGCAGATACCTCATATGTGGTGGAACTCAAATGTTTGGGCGCACAGCAGGGCTCGGAAGGCAAGGAGCGTCATTTGACGTTTCAAACGCAAAATTGTTTGGGATAATTAGCGTATTCCATGCTGTTTGGAGACCCCCTGAGGTGCCGAAACAGTGGAGCTCCCCCACATGTGACCCCATTTTGGAAACTAGACCCCCATGGCATAGAAAAAAAAAACAGCGGAAGATGGGGGGGGGGGGTGGCAGATGGGGGGGCAGCGGCATATAAAGGGAGCATCTGTGATTGTGAGACGGCGGCTGGGATAGGGTGGGGGCGGATGGGAGAGGGCGCAGTGGATGCAGGAGCGGCAGAGGATGGGGGGAGGGGACGGGTGGGGGGATGGGTGGGAAGGGGAGTGGGAGGTGAGATTGGGGATAGTTACCCTACAGGATGGATCTAGGCAGCTGGATCACAGGAGATGAAGGAGGCAGCAGATCGGGGAGGGTGAGAGGTGGGGGAGGGAGCGCAGCGCAGATCACGGAGGAGACAGGTGAGCAGAGCAGAGATAACGGAGGAGACAGGTGAGCAGAGCACAGATCACGGGGGTGAGAGGTGAGGGAGAGCGGACAGCAGATCACGGGGGTGACAGGTGAGGGAGCACAGATCACGGGGTGAGAGGTGAGAGAGCGCAGATCACGGGGGAGACAGGTGAGCAGAGCGCAGATCACGGGGGTGAGAGGTGGAGGGAGAGTGGACAGCAGATCACGGGGGTGACAGGGGAGGGAGCACAGATCATGGGGGTGACAGGGGAGGGAGCACAGATCACGGCGGTGACAGGGAAGGGAGCGCACATCACGGCGGTGACAGGGGAGGGAGCGCACATCACGGCGGTGACAGGGGAGGGAGCGCACATCACGGCGGTGACAGGGGAGGGAGCGCACATCACGGCGGTGACAGGGGAGGGAGCGCACATCACGGCGGTGACAGGGGAGGGAGCGCACATCACGGCGGTGACAGGGGAGGGAGCGCACATCACGGTGGTGACAGGGGAGGGAGCGCACATCACGGCGGTGACAGGGGAGGGAGCGCACATCACGGCGGTGACAGGGGAGGGAGCGCACATCACGGCGGTGACAGGGAGGGGGCGCACATCACGGCGGTGACAGGGGAGGGGGCGGGTAGCTGACCACGGGGGTGAGAGGTGGGGGGAGCGTGCAGCACATCACGGAGGGGAGGGGGCGAGCAGCACATCACGGAGGGGAGGGGGCGAGCAGCACATCACGGAGGGGAGGGGGGCGAGCAGCACATCACGGAGGGGGGGGGCGAGCAGCACATCATGGAGGGGAGGGGGCGAGCAGCACATCACGGAGGGGAGGGGGCGAGCAGCACATCACGGAAGGGAGGGGGCGGGCACCGATCACGGAGGGGAGGGGCCAGGCAGCAGATCGGAGGGAGCGGTGGGACTATGACAGATGGAGGAGGACAGGGTGCACGATCCCTGTCCTCCTCCATCTGTCATAGTGCCACCGCTCCCTCCGATCTGCTGCACGGAGGTGAGGGGCCGGGCAACGATCACAAGGGGTGAGGAGCCGGGCAGCAGATTGGGGGGAGCGGTGGCACTGTGGCAGATGGAGGGCGGCGGTGGCAGCGGATCGGGAGGTGTGGGGGTGAGGGTGAGGGCAGGAGATCGGGGAGAAAGGTGGCAGATCGCGGAGGGCAGCGGCGGATCGGGACGCTTTTCGTACAGTGCAATGGCAGCGCGGCAACTTCCGGGTCCCATGCTCCGGTCTCATAACAGCATGGGACCGGAGCTTGTCGCCCTGCCATTGCACTGTGTACACTCACTGTGTGTGCTGGCGTGCTGCAGGGACAAGTGAAGCTGATGGGGGCGGTCACCGGCAACAGGTCCACTGTGATTGGAGAAATCGGTCACAAGGCCGATCTCTCCAATCAGAGCATTGGAGCTGGGGGAGGGTGATCCAGTGAGGTCACCCAGCTCCAGCCAATGGCCAGTGCTACAGCTGCACTGGCCAGGGCTAGATTTCAATGTTTCAGTCATTTTAAATGGCTGGAACATTACAGTGGCTGTGATTGGTTGAGCGGCGTTCGTCAGCCAATCGCAGCCTCCGTAGGTCCGGGGAGGAGGCACCACCCCTCCTAAGGTCAGAAACAGGTCCCCTCCTCCCCGAATCTGCGGTTTTTGTTAACATATTGCAGTCACCGGAGGCTCCGGTGCCGCGATTCCGCCATGACGGAAAGATCCGTCCTTGGTCGTTAAGGCCCAGGGCACAAGGACGGATCTTTCCGTCCATGGTCGTGAAGGGGTTAATATTTTGTAGATCATCCTTTTGCAAAAATAACAGCCTCTAGTCGCTTCCCGTAGCTTTTAATGAGTTCCTGGATTCTGGATGAAGGTATATTTGACTATTCCTGTTTACAAAACAATTCCAGTTCAGTTAAGTTTGATGGTCGCCGAGCATGGACAGCACGCTTCAAATCATCCCACAGATGTTCAATGATATTCAGGTCTGGGAACTGGGATGGCCATTCCAGAACATTGTAATTGTTCCTCTGCATGAATGCCTGAGTAGATTTGGAGCGGTGTTTTGGATCATCGTCTTGCTGAAATATCCATCCCCTGCGTAACTTCAACTTCGTCACTGATTCTTGCACATTGTCAAGAATCTGCTGATACTGAGTTGAATCCATGCGACCCTCGACTTTAACAAGATTCCCGGTGCCGGCATTGGCCACAGAGCCCCAAAGCATGATGGAACCTCCACCAAATTTTACTGTGGGTAGCAAGTGCTTTTCTTGGAATGCCGTGTTTTATTGCCTCCATCCATAATGCCTTTTTGTATGACCAAACAACTCAATCTTTGTTTCATCAGTCCACAGGACCTTCTTCCAAAATGTAACTGGCTTGTCCAAATGTGCTTTTGCATACCTCAGACGACTGTTTGTAGTGTGCTTGCAGAAACGGCTTCTTTCGCATCACTCTCTCATACAGCTTCTCCTTGTGCAAAGTGCGCTGTATTGTTGACCAATGCACATTGACACCATCTGCAGCCAGATGATGCTGCAGGTCTTTGGAGGTGGTCTGTGGATTGTCATTGACTGTTCTCACCATTCTTCTTCTCTGCCTTTCTGAGATTTTTCTTGGCCTGCCACTTCTGGACTTAACAAGAACTGTACCTGTGTTCTTCCATTTCCTTACTATATTCCTCACAGTGGAAACTGACAGTTTAAATCTCTCAGACAACTTTTTGTATCCTTCCCCTGAACAACTGTGTTGAATAATCTTTGTTTTCAGATCATTTGAGAGTTGCTTTGAGGAGCCCATGATGCCACTCTTCATAGGAGATTCAAATAGGAGAACAACTTGCAAGTGGCCACCTTAAATACCTTTTCTCATGATTGGATACACCTGCCTATGAAGTTCAAAGCTCAATGAGGTTACAAAACCAATTTAGTGCTTTAGTAAGTCAGTAAAAAGTAGTTAAAATCAAGTAGTAGTGTTAAAATCAAGAAATTGATAAGGGTGCCCATACTTTTGCACTGGTCAAATTTTGTTTATATGCGGATTGCACATTTTCTGTTAGTACAATAAACCTCATCTCAATCCAGAAATATTACTCAGTCCATCAGTTATTAGATATATGAAACTGAAATAGCTGTTGCAAAAACCCAAATTGTTATAAAGAAAAAAGGTTAACATTAATCGGGGTGCCCAAACGTTTTCATATGACTGTATCAATATAGATAGATAGATATTTATGGATTCATGAATAAAGTGCAGGAATTTTTAACAGCACCCTGGATTGCTCATATTATTGCTGGATATTGCCTTGCCGTTGTTTACATTAACATGGACGGGCTCGCAATCCTGATCCGGGCACAACAGAGTTAACCAGGTCGGCTGAGGTTCCAGGTGACTCACTCGAGAGAGCTGGTCTGCACTGGTTGTTTCATATATATATATATATATATATATATATATATATATATATATATATATATATATATATATACATATACATATACATATATATATATATATATATATGACACCCTGGCAAAACCAGGTAGTCTCACAATTAGGCCCCTGCACAACACCTTCCCACACAGGGTTACATACAGCCGACCTGAAACCCTAGCCAGCCTCCCTTAGGGTAGGACAGACACACCAGTGGGCCAGACAAGGCGGATGAGAAACACCCACCTAGGCGTCTAGAGAACCCGGGGCGGGAAAAGTAGTCAGTTAAGCTTGGGTAGTCTAAGTTGAAGGTCAAGTCTGAGCAGACTAGTCTGGAGTTCAAGTTGACAGGAGCTGGGGTTGGAGCTCCGGCGTACTGGCTAGGTGGCAGACAGTGGTCAGTGTCACCAGGAGACGGGAAGATGGCTGCGGGAGATCCGAGGTAGACCAGGGCAGGGTTGTAGCCTGCCTGTACCGACACCGGAGAACCGACCCGGAAACTGTGCACAGAGGGGATACTTGGACCCTGAAGCCAGGACCGGAACCAATGGCCTAGCTAATTAACCAATTGAAGGCAGGATTACAGGGTCTGTCCCAACCAAAGTCCCAAAAGCAGACAAACACCCACCGAGTGGGATAGGGCATCCGCCAGGGCCCGGTAGATCCTACGGGTCAGTGTCAGCGGGCAAGGCTCCCAACAAAGAGGACCGGGAAGTCCAACACACATTAGTGCAACCTCATCCAGCACCACGACAACTATTGACTCCACACATCAGTGCAACCTCATCCAGCACCAGGATAACCAAACTGTAAGTTACTGGTCCCTGTATCCTGCACAACTCTGGGCTCCGGGGCATCCATCCCTACCCACGGAGGGGTTAATATCCAGCTGCCATCCCATTGCCCCCGGGTACCCTATAACAGCAGCGGTGGTGCCACATCTCACCACACACCGTGTGTGGCGTCTTAGACTAATTACAGCAAATCCCGTGCAAATATGTCCCCTATTCATTCGAAGTGTCCGCGTGACTCCCGGGTCCAGAAGAACCCCTCGAGCCATACCGAAGATCCGGATCTGAGCAGCCCGACTGCTGGCACGGGGGTGGCACACCTCAAAACTTGGCATCACGAACAGGATACTTACCTATCCACTTAACTGGTGGAAGTGCGCCTTGTTCTGGACTGTCAGCGGTGCTCAGCTGCAAAATTTTGAAAAGCCGCCATTTTTGCCGCCAGTTTTGGGCGCGAAAAACAATGGCCCAGCGTCTTCTTCCCCAAGAAAGGGCGCAAATTTGAAGACCTGCCCCCTAGGAACACGGCCAGAAGGAAGAAAAACCCTGAGGCTGAGAAACTAGAGAGCCGCGTCTAGAGACTGCTCCCGAAAAACCAAGGGGGAGAGCGGGAAAATGTCCGCGCCCAATGTTGATGGTGGGGCAGTGCCTGCCGTTGGAGCGGCGGCTCCAGTGAACGTGGCGGATGACGGAGAAACGGCGGCTCCCGCTTTGGTCGCAGGAGCGGCGGCCCCTGTGGTCCCGGCAATCACCTAACTAATACTGTTTACCTTGCTTTATGTGCCCAGCGCCTCCTGGTTACCTCAGTATGATGGAAAACCCGATGCCCTGCAGGTATTCAAGAAGAAGATATGTGCTTTTCTTGATATGTACGCCATGACCGGCAAGCAGCGCGCATCGGTAGTGCTAGGACAGTTGACCGGCGCCGCGGAGCAAGAGGTAGAGACTTGGACTGATGCCGACCGGGCCTCTGTAACTGTCATTTTTGACAAGCTACAAGTCGCTTTTGAAATCCACACGGAAGCAGAATTGCGGATGCAGTTTTATAACTGTCGGCAGCGTCCTCAGGATAGCATTCGGGACTACGCCTTAAGGCTGCAGACCGCCTTGTGTACGTTGAAACAGATGGACTCCATTAATGAGCTTGAGAGCAATAAAATGCTGGTGGAGCAGTTCTTGCAGGGGCTAGAATTCGCTGAAGACCGCAAGCAGCTACGGCTGTGGGCCCTGGAACTTTGCGGTCCTAAAGGACCGGGCCATTAAAGCCCTACAGACCTCTGCAGCAAGTGCCCCCGACCCGCCAGCTTGGCCGGCTGACACTGCTCACGTCTCGGTGGTGGCCCCTTTGTTAGCCTTGCCGGCACCTGCCGCAACGCTTAGCACTCCTGAGGACCTATCATCGCAAGTCCAGCGTCTGAGTAATGACGTTGCCAGAATCCTCGCCACCCTACAACTTCCACTGAAAGCCAAGCCAGCAGAGAAGATCCAGCTCGCCGACAGCCCAGAAGACGTCCCCTGGATGCAAAGAAGAAAAAACAACAAAGCCAACAACAACAGCAGCCGGTATGGACATCCCGTTTGCTACAAGTGCAACAAGACGGGTCATTATTCTCGCCGGTGTCCTTTAAATGAGCAACCCCTGAGGCCAAGGGCCAATCCTCAGGAATAGATCCTCAAGGCCCAGCCGATTGGCGTGACTGGTATGTTGGAGGTCGTCCTATCATCTCTCTTGCGGTGGACAGTATCTCGACGTTCGCCCCCCTGGACACTGGCTCGAAGGTATCAACTATTCCTTATGTACTGTACAAACGTTATTGGTCTGATAGTGAACTCACCCCACCTGATGCCAGTTTCACCATCATTGCAGCTAATGGACTCCCTATGTGTGACGCCCTGGACTAGCCAGGTGGTCACAGGTAGGCCCTTACACAAACACCTTGTCCCCCCCCCCCTTAACAAGGTGACAGCAGCCAACCTATAAAACTCTTTTCACCTCTCTCAGGGTTCAATGGGCACATCAGGGGTGCGGGGCCAGGCAGTTGGCCATGCCCACCTAGGAGGCCAGAGGGCCTGAGACAGGAAACAAACAGTCAGTTCAAGTTGAGTCTGGACAGTGAAGTGGAGAGTAAAGTTCAAGTGCAGCAGGCCTGAGGTGTCAGGCTTGCAGCGTCAACACTGAAAGGTGCTGGGGTCGTAGCCCTGGTACTGTGGCAAGGAGGCAGACGGTGGTGCCCACCTGCAGGAGCTGGGATTACAGCCGGTTGTATCATAAGGGACCGGGACTGGGAGGTGGCCCGCCGGTACCGAACCGGGGAACTGATTGGAAACCGGAGCACCAGGAGGGGTACTCAGACCCAGTACGAGGCCCAGAAACAACTGGACCGAGTCGAATCAACTGATTGAGGACTTGGCTTTAGGCCCTTTCCCACCTAAGACCCAACTGAAGACAACAGCCCAACGATAGGGGTAGAAAGCCACCGCCCAGGCATCAAGACCCCACGGGCCAGTGTCTGCGGGCACACGGGCTCTACTGGCATACATCAGGCTGGGGATCGGACTACTGTTGTTCAGGCATAAGAGTCATCATTTTCTACAAAAGTGAGGTGCAGGAGAAGGCGGAAACCACCAACCTGAAAAGAGAAAAGCGCAGCTGGCTGCGGGCACCATCCACCATTTTGTTTGGTTTACCAGAGACTCCAGCGTGTTTGTAATAGTGAGTACAACAGTGCCTCCGGGCCACGCGCCGCACCGCACCAACACGCCAGCACGCATCATCCATTCCCCCACCTCAGCACCTCCCTCGGGCCCCCGGGACCATCATCCCCCCTACCCACGGAGGGGGTCAACACCAGGCTGCACAACACCGTCCCCAGGAGCCTAGTCAATGGCAGCGGTGGTGTCCATTCATTCGCCACAACCCGTGGGTGGCGTCACAAACTTAATCCCCAAACAACCGCGGCCCCGGCCGTGGACCTCTCCACCGAACACCACCCCTCGCGTAGCGCCAGCAACTCCCATTCAGAGCGACGTGACCCCCGGGTCCGTGAGGAGCTCGAGCCACCCACCGACGAGCACAAATCCGAGTGGCTCAGCAGCCGGCCGAGCCCCGGGGCGGTACATATGACCCCAATAGGGTTTAAGGAGGTAACTTTAAAGGTGGGGCAAGTGGAGCTGAAGCATCAAAGACTTATTGTGGTGCAGAACAACCCCAGTGATCATCACCCGAAAATGGTCCTAGGGACAAATGTGATTGAGAACTGCATGGGGGAAGTACTGCATTATTGCAACAACTGTCTGCCACAGCAGGAGCGGGCTGGCAGAGGGCTCTGCAACGTGAAATTCGGGCCCTCCTGCAGCGGCAACAGTTGAACATGTCAGGTGGAGAGATTGGTAGCGTGAGGGTGATGGATGTAGCACCTCTAGAATACATATATAATATAGAAGATACAGAATCAGAGAGGCCTGTCAGCCATACACCAACACCAGCGCCCAGGGATGCACCTGCACCCCGCCCCCGTAGGTCCTTACCAGCTATACCTGACACTAGGGAAGAGGAACCCGTAGTTCACTCTACCCCACCAGTTCTAAGTGAGAGTAGAGTCCACAACAGGACGGGAGAACAGCTGATCTTACCCCGATTAGCTGCAGAAGACGATCGGGGTAAGATCAGCTTTTCTCCAGTCCTGTTGTGACCACGCACGCTCCCGCGGTAACAACGAGATCTGAAGAAGCGAGGGCGCATGCGCCACCCTCTCAGACATAAAACTGGGTAATGCGGGCTTCAGAAACATGGCGCCGAAGATAAGCGCTATGCGCAGGCGCCAACTCCGACGCCGTGTTACTAAATAGAGAAATTTGCATACAGCCAGAGAGAGGGAGGAGCAGGCGGCGGAGGAGTGCGGGGGCGGGTATCATGTGCATAACCCGCCTGGATATTATCTGGAGAAGTGTAAATGTCAGTCAAAAAGTGGATGAATTTTCTTAAACTTGGATTTCACAGCCTACACATCCTAGCTGCCCACTAATGGTATGTACAGACTGTGCCTGATAGTGCCAGTACCACTGGCTTTACCTTATATACCAAAATCCTGATGTTTGGTTCCCTTTAAAGTACGGAACCGGAAGTGTGTGCGGTGAGTATTTGCTTGTACAGCAAAGCATTGCTTGTAAACTGAGTTACAAATTTACAGCAAGCTTTCCTCATATAGCAAAATATTCACAAACCGGGTAAACCGAGGTTCCACTGTACACATATACATATGGGAGGCACGGTGACTCAGTGGTTAGCACAGTAGTCTTGCAGCGCTGAGGTCCTGGGTTCAAATCCCACCAAGGACAACATCTGCAAGGAGTTAGTATGTTTGCGTGGGTTTCCTCTGGGTACTCTGGTTTCCTCCCACACTCCAAAAACATACTCACAGGGAACCTAAATTATGGTACAGTGTTGCCAATGTATGTGAAGCGCTGTAGAATAAACAGTGCTATATAAATTATTATTATTGATGCATACAGTATATGTACAATGAAAGAGAAAAAGTGGTGAGAAAATATTCAAAAGAACCATTATATGCATCTACCTAATATATAAAGCAGAGTGTATGTATGTGTGTGTGTGTATGTCCGCTAAAGGAATCCACACTGTCGCATTTACAATCACGAAATTTTGCACAGACGCCTCATGTGACTCAGGGAACGTCATAGACTATGTTTTGACCATAAAATTTAATCCCGCGCTTTACAGTTACTTTTCAAAAATCCTGCCTCCATTAAAGTCAATGGAGCTGGAAGCCACAGGTTATTATTAGCAGCTCTGATTGGTTGCTATAAGAATGAAAGACATTCATAGTATAACAAGCTTATGTGTGAGGTAATATGATATTGGTGGAGACACGGATAGAGACAGACAGAGAAGACAGACAAAGAGACAGAGGCAGACAGGCACAGACAGACAGGGAAATAGAGAGAGAGACAGACAGAGAGACAGACAGAGAAACAGTCAGATACAGAGACAGACGGGGAAAGAGACAGACGAGGAAAGAGACAGACGGGGAAAGACACAGACGGGGAAAGAGACAGACGTGGAAAGAGACAGACCTGGAAAAGAGACAGACCGGGGAAACAGACAGACCTGGAAAAGAGACAGACCTAGAAAAGAGACAGACCTGGAAAGAGACAGATGGGGAAAGAGACAGCTGGGGAAAGAGACAGACCTGGGAAAGAGACAGACCTGGGAAAGAGACAGACCTGGAAAGAGACAGACCTGGAAAGAGACAGACCTGGAACGAGACAGACCTGGAAAGAGACAGATGGGGAAAGAGATAGAGACAGACAGATACAGATAGAGACAAACAGACAGAGATAGAGAAAGACAGACATTCAGACACAGAGATAGAGAGAGACAGAGAGACTGATAGAGAGACAGACAGAGAGATAGACACAGACAGACACACAGAGACAGGTAAAGAGACAGAGAGACAGACAGAGACCGACAGACAGAGACTGGGAGAGACACAGAGACAGTTACTATCCCGGGCAATGCCCAGGTACTACAGCTAGTTATAAAATAAAACCCAAACATAGCTTCTGTTCATATGTTCAGTCGTTTGAGTATCTTTTAGCCCAATCAGGTTCCAAAAGACGCCAAGTTTCTCAAATAAGTGAGCTGACAATTCTTCAGGTATTTTCTGCTCAAAAGAAGCTCCATATATTACAATAGGGAAAGTACGTAAGTTAATAGAAAAGTTCAACCGATTCCTATTTATGCTTTTGAGCGCTATCCCAACATTTGCACTACCGAAACTGCTAGCGATTTATTCATTGTTGAATGGAGTTCAATTTTTTTTTTAGAAAATATTGAACCAAAGATGATAAAAAAAGTTGAAAAAAAACAACTAAGGCTATGTGTGCACGTGGGCGTAATTCATGCAGTTATTTTTTCATGCAATATCTATCTATCTGACATGTCACTTCTTCCGTGCGCTTTGCCGGCAGCCCCTGCTCTGTCTATGGCAGGAGCTGCAGGCAGAGCGCACGTTCTCGCCGGCACCATGCGCTTCAGAACGCAGCTTTTCAGCTGCGCTCTGAAGCGCACCTTTTCGGTACGGTGCAGAGTGCACACGTGCGCACATAGCCTTAAGGTCAAAAATGACAAGTGATACAAAAATACCCATCAAAGTGTAGTGCAGTATCTTTCGCTCAGAAGACTCGGTGAATTCGCCTTTCCCAAACTAAAGTCCTCGAACATGACATTCTTTGTAGTATATTTCAGATTTTTTCAATTAACTATAAACCCCCCCCCCCAAATTTAACATTACAAATTTGTCACTTTTACATAAACAAATAGGCTTTTTATGTTGTTTTTTTTTGTGTGTTTACTTAAAAAAAAAAAAAGCTTGAAAAATTCCTTAAAAAAACTTAAAAGACTCTTTCTATTTCAAACCTAATTTCTGGTCATATGTTCAGTCTTTTAAGTGTTTTTATTTTTTCCACTTCGGGTTTTAAAAATATACTGATGGAAAAAAAAAGTACATGTCACAACTTTACTGATGGAAACCGCTCCAAATTAGGCATTGTCCAATCAAAACGGCTGCAAAGAAATGGTTGAAGAAACACTTAGGCGGGCTTTGCACACTACGACATCGCAGGTGCGATGTCGGTGGGGTCAAATTGAAAGTGACGCACATCCGGCATCGCATGCGATATCGTACTGTGTAAAGCCTTGATGATACGATTAACGAGCGCAAAATCGCCGTAATCGTATCATCGGTGCAGCATCGGCGTAATCCATAATTA
This sequence comes from Anomaloglossus baeobatrachus, assembly GCF_048569485.1. Lineage (NCBI taxonomy): Eukaryota > Metazoa > Chordata > Amphibia > Anura > Aromobatidae > Anomaloglossus > Anomaloglossus baeobatrachus. The sequence goes on from NC_134362.1 coordinate 154,267,069, forward strand.
CGCTGACGCGATGGTCCGATGTTGTTCCTCATTCCTGTGGCAGCACACATCGATGTGTGTGAAGCCGCAGGAGCGAGGAACATCTCCTACCGGCGTCACTGCGGCTTCCGTAGGATATGCTGAAGGAAGGAGGTGGGCAGGATGTTTACATCCTGCTCATCTCTGCCCCTCCGCCGCTATTGGCCGCCTGCTGTGTGACGTTGCTATGACGCCGCATGACCCACCCCCTCAGAAAGGAGGCGAGTCGCCAGCCAGAGCGACGGTCGCAGGGTGGGTGAGTGCATGTGAAGCTGGCGTAGCGATAATTTTCGCTACGCCAGCTATCACACGATATCGCACCTGCGACGGGGGCGGGGACTATCGCGTGCGACATCGCAGCATCGGCTTGCGATGTCGCAACGTGCAAAGCCCGCCTTAGACCTCATTCAGACATTGTTTTTTTTGCACCAGGTCTGTCCTTGGTTTTCTTGGATAGTGTTCATCAATGTGAGAGTGAATGGGACCATTCACATTTCTGTAATCTTTTGCAGAGTGGAAAATCATGGAGACTTTTAATTTTAATAAATTGGTTGGGTCAAAATTGGCAATGAACGTCTATGGGTCAGTGAAAAAATTGGACCCCACTCAGATGACATTTGAGTGTGGTTTGATTTTCACGGAATGCTGAAGAGGAACATTTTGTTCTCCAAGCACGAGAAAAATTGATGTCACCCGGACCACACTTTGATCAAATGCTGATCAACGTCTGATCCCAAAAAAGGGGTCAATTTTTCATGTACATAGGAAAATCGGACGTCAAATTGAGCCCTTAAGAAAATCGAGAAACTCCACAAAGAAAGAACAATTCCTTAAGTGGCTTTCATTATTACATTTATTTTTAGATGCCTCAAAGAACTTTGTGTGCAAATACCGTTAGATGTCATGCTTATGACAATGCCAAAAATACAGAATGCTGGTATCACCGAGCTATCAAAACGTTGTGTTCTATGGAGAATTTATATGCCGAGCATACCCTACTGTATATGTCTCCCATTTCAGGCCCTCTTGAATGTCAGTGTTAATTTTAAGGTTATAGTTTTCTCTCTTGCAGAACAATGGTGCATAACACAATGTCTTGTAGTATTATGCCCTTCATGACCTATGATATCCCGGTACGTCATAGGTCTTGTTGGTCCCTTTAAAGAGGGCTCACATGCTGAGCCTTCACCTTTCCTGGGACATGGTGGCTGATCAGATCAGCCATCATTAGAGATGAGCGAGCCTCTAGAGGCTCGAGTTTGGTTCGGTTCATCGAACGGACGCCGCGTTCGAATTCGGTTTGGCGAGCGGTGCGACGAACCTCTCGAACCCCATTAAAAACAATGGGAGGCAATCACAAACACATAAAAACACATTATAAATGTACACATACAGTTAATAAACATTGCCATAATACTTACCGGTCCCTGCGATGCATCCTGCACTTTGTCTCCTGCCACTATTCCTTCCGATGATCGCTATGTCCTCCTGGTAACCAGCACTGACAATAGGACCTATCGTGACATCAAAATAGCATGTGACCAGTCACGTGTCTGTTATCTCATTGGCTACAGACTGGTCACATGGCTTTGACGTCATGCTAGGACCTGTGAGTGCATCTTTCCAGTACGCGGTGATCGTTTGTGTATCTCCGTGTACCGGCGACATGCTGTGGCACACGGTCGGGTTCCCGGTCTGCTTCCCTGTTCCCTTATTCACCGGCTGCCACAACCGGTCAATAACGTAGATCACCATCTCTATAGCAATGCGCCTGTCAGTGGTGTTGTCACCGCTAACAGCACGCAGCCTCTGATCACTCATGGAGTGAAAAGACTGCACGGGAAGCAGCACCGTCTTCTTCCAATGCAGCGCTGTCTGATGTAGCAGAGCTGCATGTGTTGAAGGAGAAAGAAGACAGAAGAGCAGGATCGTAGAGGGATAAGAGAGAGTAATACACATGGAGTCTCTAAGTATGTCTCTGTATTTATTTCTATTAAAGTATTTTTTCTCTGTGTGGTGTCTTTTTTTTAACCCTTTATTGGAGATTCTTAATGGCCGGGTCAAACTTGCCTGACATTAAGAATCTCTGGCTTAATAATAGCTAGTAAAACAAAGCTAGTATTAACTCATGATTACCCAGCAAGCCACCCGGCTCCAGGGCTGTTGGAAGAGTTGGATACAGCGCCAGATGATGGCGCTTCTATGAAAGCGCCATTTTCTGGGGCGGCTGCGGATTGCAATCCGCAGCAGAGGCGCCCAGAAACCTCGGGCTAACCTGTGCTGAGGATTCCAATCCCCAGCTGCCTAGTTGTACCTGGCTGGACACAAAAATATGGCAAAGCCCACATCATTTGTTTTTTAATTATTTCATGAAATAAGTGAAATAATTAAAAAAAACGGGCTTCCCTATATTTTCGGTTCCCAGCCGGGTACAAAAATGCAGCTGGGGTTTGGGGGCAGCCTGTAGCTGCCTGCTGTACCTGGCTAGCATTCAAAAACATGGCGAAGCCCACGTCATTTTTTTTGTGGGCAAAAAACTCCTGCATACAGTCCTAGATGGAGTATGCTGAGCCTTGTAGTTCTGCAGCTGCTGTCTGCTCTCCTGCATACACTAGTGAATGGAGCATGCTGAGCCTTGTCGTTCGGCAGCTGCTGTCTGCTCTCCTCTATACAGACAGACATCAGCTTCAGAACTACAAGGCTCAGCATACTCCATCCAGGACTGTATGCAGGAGTTTTTTGCCCCCCAAAAAAATTATGTGGGCTTCGCCATATTTTTGTATGCTAGCCAGGTACAGCAGGCAGCTACGGGCTGCCCCCAACCTCCAGCAGCCTTCTTGTACCCAGCTGGGAACCAAAAATAAAGGGAAGCCCTTTTTTTATTAATTATTTCATGAATTTCATGAAATAATTCAAAAACAAATGATGTTGGCTTTGCCATATTTTTGTATGCTAGCCAGGTACAGCAGGCACCTATGAGCTTCCCCCAACCCCCATCTGCCTATTTGTACCCGGCTGGGAACCAAAAATATAGGGAAGCCCTTTTTTTATTATTTCATAAATTTCATGAAATAATTAAAAAACAAATGACGTGGGCTTTGCCCAATTTTTGTGTCTAGCCAGGTACAACTAGACAGCTGGGGATTGGAATCCACAGCACAGGATTGGCCTGATCTTTCTGGGCCCCTCTGCTAAGAATTGCAGTCCGCAGCCACCCCAGAAAATAGCGCTTTCATAGAAGCGCCATCTTCTGGCGCTGTATCCAACTCTTCCAGCTGCCCTAGTGATGAGTGGCTCGCTGGAAAATAATGGGGTTAGGGATAGCTGTATATTATCAACTGGCCCTTAGTCCGAAATTCATGGTGTCATGCCAATATTAGACATGGCCACCATGAATTTCTAGTACCGATAAAAAGAACCACAACACACAGAAAAATATTTTTATTATAAATAAAACAGCACAATTAGTGACTCCATCTTTATTGAAATAAAGAAATCCCCCTCCACAGTAATCCTGGGTCAAGGGTTCCGCGCCGTCCAATCTGGATCCAATATCATCTGATCGGTTTGCTGGAAGGCAAAGCGATCAGATGATGTGTCAGGTTCAAGGGCCTGAATTACATGACACAGCAGCTGATTGTATAAACAGCTTTTATACAATCAGCTGATGCATCAGTGCAAAAAAACCCAAAGCAAACTACACACTTCAGTGCAGACTCCTGTCCGACAGCATCAGCTGATAGTTTAGCCGGCCGGGTGGTAAAAAACCGGCCTCACCGCTCAACTTATATTGTTAGCTGATTCAGTCAGGTGACCACATCAGCTGATCATCGCCAGGTCTGAGAAAGAAGAGAGAGAGAAAGAAGAGAGAGAAAGAGAGAAAGAAAGAGAGAGAGAAAGAAGAGAGGTAGAGAGAGAAAGAAGAGAGAGAGAGAAAGAAAGAGAAAGAAGAGAGAAAGAAGCGAAAGAGGAGAAAGAAGAGAAAGAGAAAAGGAAGAGAGAAAGAGAGAAAGAAGAGAGAGAAAGAAGAAAGAGAAGAGAAAGAGAGAAAGAAGAGAAAGTAGAGAAATAAGAGAAAGAAAGGAGAGAGAGAGAAAGGAGAGAAAGAAAGGAGAGAGAGAAAGGAGAAAGAGAGAGAAAGAAAGAAGAGAGGGAAAGGAGAGAAAGAAAGGATAGAGAGAAAGGAGAGAGAGAAAGGAGAGAGAGAAAGGAGAGAAAGAGAGAGAGAGAGAAAGAAAGGAGAGATAGAAAGGAGAGAGAAAGGAGAGAGAGAGAAAGAAAAGAGAGAGAGAAAGAAGAAAGAAAGGAGAGAGAGAGAGAAAACTCACAGCTGATGTCCGGCTCCTGAAAGGAGAGAGAGAGAGAAAGGAGAGAGCGAAAGAAAGGAGAGAGAGAAAGGAGAGAGAGAGAAAGGAGAGAGATAGAGAGAGAGCGAGAGCTCACAGCTGATGTCCGGCTCCTCCCCTCAGTGCATTATCAAATTATAATTATAAATATATTATAAATATAATTTAAAATTAAAAATAAAAAATAAAAAAATTCTTTAACGGGTTTAGAACTCACGACCTTATGCCTCTTAGGTGAGCGCTCTAGCCACTCAGCTATTGCCTCTAATGTGAAAGATAGGCAGTAATTTGGTAATCTTGAAGTCTTGATTGCTGAAGTCTCAGCCTCCCACGCGATTCACTTGATTGCTACGTGGAGCTGACAGAGCACTCGTGTTCTGTAGCAGAGATGACAGTGCCGTGTGGATTACGTCGGACCTGGAGGGGTATTGGAGGATTTTAATAAAATGGTGAAACTGTGTTCTTTTGTTATTTATTCCAAAGAAAGGATTTTTCGCGGTGTGCCTCTAATGATATAGATAGACAGATTTGGTAATCTTGAATTCTGCAGTGCTGACTGAAGTCTCTGCTAACCGCATGAGTCACTTCATTGCTACAGTGCCACTATATCTTTAGGGAGCAGAGCTGACAGTGTTGTGTGGATTGCTTCGGACCTGGAGGGGTATTTTTGGGATTAATAAAGGGGTGAAGCAGGGTGTTTTTTGTCTTTTATTCCAAATAAAAGATTTTTCGCGGTGTGTGTTTCTTTACTTTAACTTTCAGTTTAATCATGAAAGGTATCTCGGGGAGACGCCTGGCATGATTAAACTCATTATTACCCCGACTGCCACCGCACCAGGGCAATTCGGGATGGCCGGGTACAGTCCCGGGACTGTCGCACCTAATGGATGCGGCTATTCCGGGTGGCTTCTGGGTGATATTGTTAGGCGGGCTTTGCACACTACGACATCGCAGGTGCGATGTCAGTGGGGTCAAATTGAAAATGACGTACTTCCGGCATCGCATGCGACATCATAGTGTGTAAACGTTCGATGATACGATTAACGAGCGCAAAATCGTCGTAATCTTATCATCGGTGCAGCGTCGGCGTAATCCATAATTACGCTGACGCGATGGTCCAATGTTGTTCCTCGTTCCTGTGGCAGCACACATCGATGTGTGTGAAGCCGCAGGAGCGAGGAACATCTCCTACCGGCGTCACTGCGGCTTCCGTAGGATATGCTGAAGGAAGGAGGTGGGCAGGATGTTTACATCCTGCTCATCTCTGCCCCTCCGCCGCTATTGGCCGCCTGCTGTGTGACGTCGCTATGACGCCGCATGACCCGCCCCCTCAGGAAGGAGGCGGGTCGCCAGCCAGAGCGACGGTCGCAGGGCGGGTGAGTGCATGTGAAGCTGGCGTAGCGATAATTTTCGCTACGCCAGCTATCACACGATATCGCACCTGCGACGGGGGCGGGGACTATCGCGTGCGACATCGCAGCATCGGCTTGCGATGTCGCAACGTGCAAAGCCCGCCTTAGACCTCATTCAGACATTGTTTTTTTTGTTCCAGGTCTGTCCTTGGTTTTCTTGGATAGTGTTCATCAATGTGAGAGTGTATGGGACCACTCACATTTCTGTAATCTTTTGCAGAGTGGAAAATCATGGAGACTTTTAATTTTAATAAATTGGTTGGGTCAAAATTGGCAATGAACGTCTATGGGTCAGTGAAAAAATTGGACCCCACTCAGATGACATTTGAGTGTGGTTTGATTTTCACGGAATGCTGAAGAGGAACATTTTGTTCTCCAAGCACGAGAAAAATTGATGTCACCCGGACCACACTTTGATCAAATGCTGATCAACGTCTGATCCCAAAAAAGGGGTCAATTTTTCATGTACATAGGAAAATCGGACGTCAAATTGAGCCCTTAAGAAAATCGAGAAACTCCACAAAGAAAGAACAATTCCTTAAGTGGCTTTCATTATTAAATTTATTTTTAGATGCCTCAAAGAACTTTGTGTGCAAATACCGTTAGATGTCATGCTTATGACAATGCCAAAAATACAGAATGCTGGTATCACCGAGCTATCAAAACGTTGTGTTCTATGGAGAATTTATATGCCGAGCATACCCTACTGTATATGTCTCCCATTTCAGGCCCTCTTGAATGTCAGTGTTAATTTTAAGGTTATAGTTTTCTCTCTTGCAGAACAATGGTGCATAACCCAATGTCTTGTAGTATTATGCCCTTCATGACCTATGATATCCCGGTACGTCATAGGTCTTGTTGGTCCCTTTAAAGAGGGCTCACATGCTGAGCCTTCACCTTTCCTGGCACATGGTGGCTGATCAGATCAGCCATCATTAGAGATGAGCGAGCCTCTAGAGGCTCGAGTTTGGTTCGGTTCATCGAACGGACGCCGCGTTCGAATTCGGTTCGGCGAGCGGTGTGACAAACCTCTCGAACCCCATTAAAAACAATGGGAGGCAATCACAAACACATAAAAACACATTATAAATGTACACATACAGTTAATAAACATTGCCATAATACTTACCGGTCCCTGCGATGCATCCTGCACTTTGTCTCCTGCCACTATTCCTTCCGATGATCGCTATGTCCTCCTGGTAACCAGCACTGACAATAGGACCTATCGTGACATCAAAATAGCATGTGACCAGTCACGTGTCTGTTATCTCATTGGCTCCAGACTGGTCACATGGCTTTGACGTCATGCTAGGACCTGTGAGTGCATCTCTCCAGTACGCGGTGATCGTTTGTGTATCTCCGTGTACCGGCGACATGCTGTGGCACACGGTCGGGTTCCCGGTCTGCTTCCCCGTTCCCTTATTCACCGGCTGCCACAACCGGTCAATAACGTAGATCACCATCTCTATAGCAATGCGCCTGTCAGTGGTGTTGTCACCGCTAACAGCACGCAGCCTCTGATCACTCATGGAGTGAAAAGACTGCACGGGAAGCAGCACCGTCTTCTTCCAATGCAGCGCTGTCTGATGTAGCAGAGCTGCATGTGTTGAAGGAGAAAGAAGACAGAAGAGCAGGATCGTAGAGGGATAAGAGAGAGTAATACACATGGAGTCTCTAAGTATGTCTCTGTATTTATTTCTATTAAAGTATTTTTTCTCTGTGTGGTGTCTTTTTTTTAACCCTTTATTGGAGATTCTTAATGGCCGGGTCAAACTTGCCTGACATTAAGAATCTCTGGCTTAATAATAGCTAGTAAAACAAAGCTAGTATTAACTCATGATTACCCAGCAAGCCACCCGGCTCCAGGGCTGTTGGAAGAGTTGGATACAGCGCCAGATGATGGCGCTTCTATGAAAGCGCCATTTTCTGGGGCGGCTGCGGATTGCAATCCGCAGCAGAGGCGCCCAGAAACCTCGGGCTAACCTGTGCTGAGGATTCCAATCCCCAGCTGCCTAGTTGTACCTGGCTGGACACAAAAATATGGCAAAGCCCACATCATTTGTTTTTTAATTATTTCATGAAATAAGTGAAATAATTAAAAAAAACGGGCTTCCCTATATTTTCGGTTCCCAGCCGGGTACAAAAATGCAGCTGGGGTTTGGGGGCAGCCTGTAGCTGCCTGCTGTATCTGGCTAGCATTCAAAAACATGGCGAAGCCCACGTCATTTTTTTTGTGGGCAAAAAACTCCTGCATACAGTCCTAGATGGAGTATGCTGAGCCTTGTAGTTCTGCAGCTGCTGTCTGCTCTCCTGCATACACTAGTGAATGGAGCATGCTGAGCCTTGTCGTTCGGCAGCTGCTGTCTGCTCTCCTCTATACAGACAGACATCAGCTTCAGAACTACAAGGCTCAGCATACTCCATCCAGGACTGTATGCAGGAGTTTTTTGCCCCCCAAAAAAATTATGTGGGCTTCGCCATATTTTTGTATGCTAGCCAGGTACAGCAGGCAGCTACGGGCTGCCCCCAACCTCCAGCAGCCTTCTTGTACCCAGCTGGGAACCAAAAATAAAGGGAAGCCCTTTTTTTATTAATTATTTCATGAATTTCATGAAATAATTCAAAAACAAATGATGTTGGCTTTGCCATATTTTTGTATGCTAGCCAGGTACAGCAGGCACCTATGAGCTTCCCCCAACCCCCATCTGCCTATTTGTACCCGGCTGGGAACCAAAAATATAGGGAAGCCCTTTTTTTATTATTTCATAAATTTCATGAAATAATTAAAAAACAAATGACGTGGGCTTTGCCCAATTTTTGTGTCTAGCCAGGTACAACTAGACAGCTGGGGATTGGAATCCACAGCACAGGATTGGCCTGATCTTTCTGGGCCCCTCTGCTAAGAATTGCAGTCCGCAGCCACCCCAGAAAATAGCGCTTTCATAGAAGCGCCATCTTCTGGCGCTGTATCCAACTCTTCCAGCTGCCCTAGTGATGAGTGGCTCGCTGGAAAATAATGGGGTTAGGGATAGCTGTATATTATCAACTGGCCCTTAGTCCGAAATTCATGGTGTCATGCCAATATTAGACATGGCCACCATGAATTTCTAGTACCGATAAAAAGAACCACAACACACAGAAAAATATTTTTATTATAAATAAAACAGCACAATTAGTGACTCCATCTTTATTGAAATAAAGAAATCCCCCTCCACAGTAATCCTGGGTCAAGGGTTCCGCGCCGTCCAATCTGGATCCAATATCATCTGATCGGTTTGCTGGAAGGCAAAGCGATCAGATGATGTGTCAGGTTCAAGGGCCTGAATTACATGACACAGCAGCTGATTGTATAAACAGCTTTTATACAATCAGCTGATGCATCAGTGCAAAAAAAACCAAAGCAAACTACACACTTCAGTGCAGACTCCTGTCCGACAGCATCAGCTGATAGTTTAGCCGGCCGGGTGGTAAAAAACCGGCCTCACCGCTCAACTTATATTGTTAGCTGATTCCGTCAGGTGACCACATCAGCTGATCATCGCCAGGTCTGAGAAAGAAGAGAGAGAGAAAGAAGAGAGAGAGAGAAAGAGAGAGAGAAAGAAGAGAGGTAAAGAGAGAAAGAAGAGAGAGAGAAAGAAGAGAGAGAGAGAGAAAGAAAGAGAAAGAAGAAAGAGAAGAGAAAGAGAGAAAGAAGAGAAAGTAGAGAAATAAGAGAAAGAAAGGAGAGAGAGAAAGGAGAGAAAGAAAGGAGAGAGAGAAAGGAGAAAGAGAGAGAAAGAAAGAAGAGAGGGAAAGGAGAGAAAGAAAGGATAGAGAGAAAGGAGAGAGAGAAAGGAGAGAGAGAAAGGAGAGAAAGAGAGAGAGAAAGAAAGGAGAGATAGAAAGGAGAGAGAGAGAAAGGAGAGAGAGAGAAAGAAAAGAGAGAGAGAAAGAAGAAAGAAAGGAGAGAGAGAGAGAGAAAACTCACAGCTGATGTCCGGCTCCTGAAAGGAGAGAGAGAGAGAAAGGAGAGAGCGAAAGAAAGGAGAGAGAGAAAGGAGAGAGAGAGAAAGGAGAGAGATAGAGAGAGAGCGAGAGCTCACAGCTGATGTCCGGCTCCTCCCCTCAGTGCATTATCAAATTATAATTATAAATATATTATAAATATAATTTAAAATTAAAAATAAAAAAATAAAAAAATTCTTTAACAGGTTTAGAACTCACGACCTTATGCCTCTTAGGTGAGCGCTCTAGCCACTCAGCTATTGCCTCTAATGTGAAAGATAGGCAGTAATTTGGTAATCTTGAAGTCTTGATTGCTGAAGTCTCAACCTCCCACGCGATTCACTTGATTGCTACGTGGAGCTGACAGAGCACTCGTGTTCTGTAGCAGAGATGACAGTGCCGTGTGGATTACGTCGGACCTGGAGGGGTATTGGAGGATTTTAATAAAATGGTGAAACTGTGTTCTTTTGTTATTTATTCCAAAGAAAGGATTTTTCGCGGTGTGCCTCTAATGATATAGATAGACAGATTTGGTAATCTTGAATTCTGCAGTGCTGACTGAAGTCTCTGCTAACCGCATGAGTCACTTCATTGCTACAGTGCCACTATATCTTTAGGGAGCAGAGCTGACAGTGTTGTGTGGATTGCTTCGGACCTGGAGGGGTATTTTTGGGATTAATAAAGGGGTGAAGCAGGGTGTTTTTTGTCTTTTATTCCAAATAAAAGATTTTTCGCGGTGTGTGTTTCTTTACTTTAACTTTCAGTTTAATCATGAAAGGTATCTCGGGGAGACGCCTGGCATGATTAAACTCATTATTACCCCGACTGCCACCGCACCAGGGCAATTCGGGATGGCCGGGTACAGTCCCGGGACTGTCGCACCTAATGGATGCAGCTATTCCGGGTGGTTGCTGGGTGATATTGTTAGGCGGGCTTTGCACACTACGACATCGCAGGTGCGATGTCAGTGGGGTCAAATTGAAAATGACGTACTTCCGGCATCGCATGCGACATCATAGTGTGTAAACGTTCGATGATACGATTAACGAGCGCAAAAGCGTCGTAATCGTATCATCGGTGCAGCGTCAGCGTAATCCATAATTACGCTGACGCGACGGTCCGATGTTGTTCCTCGCTCCTGCGGCAGCACACATCGCTGTGTGTGAAATCGCAGGAGCGAGGAACATCTCCTACCGGCGTCCCCGCGGCTTCCGTAGGATATGCGGAAGGAAGGAGGTGGGCGGGATGTTTACATCCCGCTCATCTCCACCCCTCCGCTCCTATTGGCCGCCTGCCATGTGACGTCGCTGTGACGCCGCACGACCCACCCCTTAATAAGGAGGCGGATCGCTGGCCAGAGCGACGTCCCAGGACAGGTGAGTCCATGTGAAGCTGCTGTAGCAATAATGTTCGCTACGGCAGCTATCACAAGGATATCGTACCTGCAACGGGGGCAATCGCGTGCAGCATCGCAGCATCGGCTTGAGATGTCGCAACGTGCAAAGCCTGCCTTAGGGTGGTGGGCTCCCCATCTCCATCCTGACAATACCAGCCTCCAGCCGTGCGGCTTTATCCTTGCTGGTATCAAATGTGGGGGAAACCGCATTTTTTTTATTTATTTTTTTTTTACTGCACGATATAGACCCGCCCACCAGCGGCTGTGATTAGTTGCAGTGAGACAGCTGTCACTCAGCTTGGGGACGTGTCTGACTGCAACCAATCATAAGCGCCGGTGGGAGGGGAAAGCACAGAATAACTAATTGACAAATGAAGCGGCAGCCATTTTCTAAAGAGGAAAAGACGCCGCAGATTTGTGACAGACGTGGAGCGAGACGCACGTGATCGGTGAGTAGGAAAGAGAGAGGGATTGTGCTGGGGACGCAGGACGCATGCAGATAGCAACATGTGCACATAGCCTTACTGTGAAAAGCCACGTTTATGGTGATCGAACCGTTCTCAAACGTAACTCGAACTGTCGAGCTTTTAGTAAAAAGCTCGAGTTCGATCTCGAGCACCCCCCAAAATCACTCGAACATGAAATTGCCGAACCTCAAACCTCGAACATTGCTCATCTCTAGCCATCATGTACCTCAAAGAGCCGCAGGTGGACCGGAAATCCAAACACTCTTGTTAACTAGATAAATCCTACTGTCAGTCTCTGACAGTTGGAGTTATCCTGTGTCAGCAAAGAACACATCGATCATTCCTATTGCTGTCCACCTGGAAGGAACCAGTCTGGGGAAAGCTGAGGTGTCATTTTTGTTACACCTCAGAAGGTCCTGTCGGTGTTTTATTTGTTGTGTCTTTCTGCCCTGTTTGTCTTTCCTACCTCTTGTTGTCTTATTGTAGTGGCGAGACTAGTGTCTCACTGACCTTCACTAGCCAGGGTGAGTTTAGGGTCAGTGAGGGCCTAGGCATGTGATCGGTGGCGGGGGAAAAAGGACCCATATAGCGATGTTAGTGAGTGCAGGGGTCAGGCTCGGGTGAGTGTTAAGAGGTGACCCTTCTCCTTAGCGCCAGGGCCCACCATTGTGTCATGTTCCCGGTGTACCCTGTGTGTAGCACCCCTCGCCGGAAGTTCCCTTTCACCAGGTGGAACTCTGGTAGTCATTGTGTGATAATGCTACTGGTGTCCCTCAGCTCCTATTAAATTTGACGGTCCATTGGGTTCACTTAGACAATCAACAAAGATTTGTGGGAATAATTGATTCACCTGGAACTAATTATTACAGAAATATATCAAATAATGTAGTGATCATTGTGTCAGAGTTTTTTTGGCATTATAGTCATGCTCCTCTTAAGCTTATATATTATTCTTAATAGCTAATGGAATGATATTAATCCTTTCAGAAACCTATACATAAATAATCAGGACGGGATTAAGCACTTGGGTCAACTGGTCGAAAGATGACCACACACTCAACCTGATGGGTGCTGTCAATCGTTGAAAGAAAGCAAATCGTTTTCCATCCAAGGTCCTAATTGAAATGACATAAATGTACATTTGCAGCTGTTTTAAAGTCTTGGAAGGCAGAAAACATCCTTCTGCAAAGACTGATGCAGCAATTAGGCATGTAAATGGCTGACACCACCATCCACCGTCTGGGGACCCGCTCTGCACAGACATCATTTCCTTGGGCTTCTCACTTGTATGTGATATTATATACTAAAGCAGAAGGCGTCACACAAATCCCCCTCTTTTCTTTCTCACCTTATCTTTATTGACTATAACATGGGGTTGGAGGTTGAGTAAACACATCTCTGACAAAAGGAAAAACACTGTATACATCGAAATGTAATATGAGGAAATGATTTATATTAACAAGCTCTTCCTAACGGGCGCCACCAATTTATTGAACATACGTCATTATTGGATTTTGACGCTCTAGTAGCGGGATTGAACCTTGGGTGACAGATCCCATAACCATTAAATTATTAGAAGATTCTTAAAAATGGGGAACCTTTTTCGAAAGAGCAGAACGTCTAAGAAATGCTTTCATTTTTACAATCCAATTCAATGAATAGAAATCAATTTGTATCTTCTTTTGGGTAGAAAGGGCATAAAATTGACGTGATTGTAGCACGGATGTGGTCTGATGTCCATATCTGTGGTTGTTGGCCATACAACCCTGTGGCTGGTCATACACATAGAATCCATGGAATCATAGAAGGGTAGAGTTAGAAGGGACCTCCAGTGTCATCTGGTGCAATCCCCTGCTCACAACAAGATTCACAATATCATGTCTGGGAGAGTCAGCTGAGATGGCTGACGGCCGAAAGATCATCCAAAGCATAGTTTGGCCAACAGCCATCAAAGATGAGTTCTCCTTTAATTGAAGTCTTCAAAAAGAGACTTCTTTTTGAAGAATTCCTTTGAAGGGGAACTCACCTTCGATAGCTGTTGGCCAAACTATGCTTGGATGATTGTTTGGCCATCAACTGTCTCAACTGACTCTCCCATACACAGGAGTGATCGCTCAGCCGAGTGCTCCTGTGTTCTCTATGAGAAAGCTGCTGAATGATGTGATTAACAGCCCGATTAGACATATTCGATTGACATCTCTCCTAATACACACTAGACTGTTGGCCAAACTCATCAATATCAGCCAACATTAGCTTAATGTGTATAGGGGCGTAAAATGTTTATTCTAATCTCTAAGATCCTATCCCAATAAATAGTAGGTGTAATAATAATAATATTAGCAAATACCTCTATTCAGAAATGTAGTATAGTTTTCCTGATTAGCTATGTCACTTAACTTATGTGCAGGGAATTGCAGCTTAGGTATCCATGGTTACGACCACTTATACAATCATAACAGTTAGTTAGTTAGTTACTATTGGTTGTAGCAATGGATACCTAAGCTGCAATGTCCTGCACATGAGGTATCCTCACCCATCCCTTGTAGACTGTGAGCCCTCTCAGGCAGGGTCCTCTCTCCTCTTGTACCAGTCTGTGCCTTGTTTATGATTATTGTACTTGTCCCTACTATGTGTACCTCTTTTCACATGTAAAGTGACATGGAATAAATGGCGCTATAATAATAATAATAATTATAGCTAATCAGGAGAATTCTAATACATTTCTACTCGGAGGTATTGGCTATTATTATTAATATTATTTCACCTACTATATAGAGATGTAAAGGGGTATTCCCATCTCCAAGATCCTATCCCAATATTTAGTAGGTGTAATATTAATAATAATATTATCAAATACCTCAAATTAGAAATGTAGTATAAATCTCCTGATATAGCCATGACTCTTACCTCATGTGCAGGGCCTTTTAGCTTAGGTATCCATGGTTACGACCATAAGCAACTAACTATCACTATATGAATGGACATAACCATGAAGTTGCAATGTCCTGCACATGAGGTAAGAAACATAACTAATCAGGAGAACTATGCTACATTTCTAATTGGAGGTATTTGCTAATATTATTATCATTACACCTACTACATATTGGGATAGGATCTTGGAGGTGAGAATAACCCTATACATAAAGAAATCGCAGATTATGATCTGGCCAGCTGACCCCCTAAATTGTATAGGTTGCACTGATTTCTTTGATTTAAAGCGAAATACCTGACAGTGATGTGCCCTCATAAACAAGTGTGCTCAGCTACACTGAACGCGTTTGTGTATGGGGGAGGGGGCAGTAAAGATAGCCATCTACCTCACACTCAATTTGCTGGACCAGATAACCATCTAATGTGTGTGATGGCCTCTTGACTGCACCCAAACCACTGCCAGATAAGACCAGAAGTATCCAGCAAATGCTTTAAAAAAGGCAGGCTGGCCCTTCATGGGGGGTTGCCTTTCAATTTGTGGTGTGGAAGCAAGAGATGACATAGTCTTTAAAAAAATTACATTTATTTGCTTGTTGCTTTAATATATTTACTGAAAAGTATCTCACTTCCAAAATGTAAGGCACAGGTAATCTTAGGATGAGCCTCTTTCTCACTGGTCCACTTTCTACACAGCCTACTTGTCCGGCCTACGGTCACACTTTACATCCTCATTGCAGTTCTCTCTCATTCATACTTGGTCTTCTCTTCCTGTAAAACCGCTCAGAATGGCTCCATAGCTTTGCCTCCTTCTAGGTAGATCGCACCCACCTGGACTTTAAGCTTGGCCCCTTTGGCAGCAGACTAAAGCGTAATCTTGGAGATCCACTACGCTCTCATGGTTCTCCTCACCCTCCTCATGGCTTGGTCTACTGCTCAATGAGACATGATGATTTTTCTGGCTCTAACTCACTTTGGGGTTACTGGTCTAAAGGACATTTTTTTCTTCTGCTTTTTACGAAAATTAATGCATGTTACACCCAGGACTGTCACAGAGGCAATGTGTAAGACTAAGGCGGGCTTTGCACACTACGACATCGCAGCCCGATGCTGCGATGCCGAGTGCGATAGTGCCCGCCCCCGTCGCAGCAGCGATATGTGGTGATAGCTGGCGTAGCGAAAGTTATCGCTACGCCAGCTTCACACACACACTCACCTGCCGTGCGACGTCCCTGTGGCCGGCGACCCGCCTCCTTGTTAAGGGGGCGGGTCGTGCGGCGTCACTGCGACGTCACACGGCAGGCAGCCAATCAGAGCGGAGGGGCGGAGATGAGCAGGATGTAAACATCCTGCCCACCTCCTTCCTTCCGCATATCCTACGGAAGCCGCAGTGAGGCCGGTAGGAGACGTTCCTCGCTCCTGCGACTTCACACACAGCGATGTGTGATGCTGCAGGAGCGAGGAACAACATCGGACCGTCGCGTCAGCGTAATCATGTATTACGCCGACGCTGCACTGATGATACGATTACGACGCTTTTGCGCTCGTTAATCGTATCATCCAGCCTTTACACACTGCGATGTCGCATGCGATGCCGGAAGTGCGTCATTTTCAATTTGACCCCACCGACATCGCACCTGCGATGTCGCAGTGTGCAAAGTGCCCCTAAGTCAAGCGAGATGGCTGCCATTCAAACAATCTGCCAAACCCTTGTTTGGCTGACAACCGTCTAATGTATATAGTGGGCTTTAGGCGTAGCAGGCATGTAGCACCAGCGTCTCTGCAGAGACACCGACTTACCCACCACCCGGAGAGGTCGCGTCCTCTCCCTCACTTCCCCGGCCATCCACGTTTGCTGCTGCCTACTTCCACTCTCGGACCCTGTACATTCAGCAGAGGGTTCCCGGGAGTGTACCTAAGATGCGTGCGCACACACCAGCCCTCCTCCTGAATCCATCACCTGTCCTGGGGATCAGCTGCCACAGTCACGTCACTGCCCTGGGAGTGGTACCTGGCATCCACCTCATAGTGGGTGCTTAGTTAATCACCTCTTCCTAAGTGGTAAGCTTGGGTTCCCCCTGTGGCCCATTGGGTTCACTAATCCCGCTCGCTGCACCTACACCTGCCGCGAGTGTTAAAATGTATGACTACTTTCACCAGTTACGCATGCACCTTTGTGAGAGGGTGAACCCCCAAAGGAATTTTTCAGCCTCCTACAACTTACTCTGCTCACCTCATATAGGACGCAGGTGTGCTCAGCCAAGCTGAGCATGCATGTGCAGAGTGACGAGTGGGAGACAGAGGCTCAGGAGAGATATTTGTATGCTGAGTGAGTGTTCCACTAAAAGCTATTGGATGTGCAAGGCCACTTAAAGTATATAGACCCAATATGGAATCTATAAACATGTATATAATAATGCAATAATTATATTTATGGCACTAATGTATTAAGAGTAGGTATGTACAAACAATGCCAGACATTACAGTATTGCAGTCAAAAGGGTCGTGATCGCAACTGTGTGGGTTCAGGGGGCCTGAGAACCTCAGCCAGTGGTATACAAGCCATGCGCCTGCTATGGGGCCTGTGAGTCAGGGGGGCCCAGTGTCAGCACTGGTACTGGGCCGCCCTCCTCTGAGGATCTCACTATAATACTATACGGGGGCTGCATAATACTATATGGAGGAATATAAGGACTGCATACTGCTATATGGAGGAATATAAGGGTTGCATACTACTATATGGGGGCTGTATACTACTATATGGTGAAATATAAGGGCTGTATACTACTATATGGAGGAATATAGGGGCTACATACTACTATTTGGAGGAATATAAGGACTGCATGCTACTATATGAGGGTTGCATGGGGGTGCAAAATAATATATGGTGGAATATAGGAATTCATCTATTCATGCCTAGGAATTTTTTTTTAAGTAAATGCATGTATTTTTGGTTAAAACAGAATTTTGCAATGGGATTTTAACACACTTTTACGTCTCCCTTCTACAGCCATTCTGTTGTCCTATCTATTGCTGGCTGCAGAATGGATTAACTGAAAATCCATCAGTGAGCTCATTACGACTTTCTAATGGCAGAGTTTGTATCTGGGGGATGAGTGAATTCCCAAACTGTAAAGTTCATGGTTCGTACCAAATACTGGGTGTCTGGGTCACAGACTCGATCCCAGACTTTTAATTGTACATCCAATTCCTGTTATTTAAATAAAGCTTGTTAAAAGGCTTCAACTAATGTGCGCAATTCCAGCTCCCACACAGCCATATCAAGTATTGGCATGGCTGTGATTGGCCAGCACACAATTTGAAAAAAAATGCACTGAGATCTCCCCAATAGAGGGGATCCCACTCCACTTTTTAAATTATTTAAATAAATATTTTAAAAAATGGCATGGAGACCCCTCTTATTTTTGGTAACCAGTCAATGTAAAGCAGACCGCTAGGGGATGGTATTATCAAGATGGGAAGGGTAATGGTTATTTTGCACTTCACAACCTAAAAATAGCAACCCATAGCCACCCCAGAAGTGGCGCACTACATTAGATGTGCCAAATTTGGCACTTTACCCGGCTCTTCCTGTTTGCTCTGGTGCAGTAACAATTGAGATAATAGTTAATGAGGTTGATGTCAGCTGCGAATTAACAGCTGGCTACAAGCCCAGGGGTTTGAAAAGGATAGGTATCTAACTATCTATTAGACACCCCCATTACTAACTTGGCAACTTAATGGTTAAAAAAATACACACAGGAAAACATACTTTGTTTGAATAAAGATTCCCCCACATGCCCTCACTCACCAATTTATTAAATAAAGAAAATCCTGAAAGTTCCGACAATGTTCCACTAGGTATTGTTCAACGACGCCCATCAGTTCTCGTTCAGAGAATGTTTTCAGATCGAGCGTCCATAGGTTACTGTCGGTCAGCGCCAGTCCTGGATTTTTCCACAGATGCTGATGTCAGTAACCTTAGATGACCTCATTGCTCGTGGTAGACTCCAGGTCTGGCGCTGATGTGATCACGATACCCAGGTAGAGCAGTGAGGTCATGTTAGGTTACTGTCTTCAGTGCAAGTCTGAAAATCCAGGATTGGCGCTGAACATCAGTAACCAGAACAAGACTCCATAGAAATCAATGGGCGTCATGGGTCATTACATGTTAAATTATAGTTGGAACTTTCAAGATTTTTATTATTTAATGAATTGATGAATGAGGGCATGTGGTGGAGTCTTTATTAGAAAAACTATTTTTTTCTGTGTGCGTGTTTTATAACCATTCACTTGCCAGGTTAGTAATGGGGGTCTGTTAGACACCAACCCATTACTGTTCCCTGGGCTTCGTGTAATCAAGAGAGAGATGGGTTATATGCCGCGCTATCACCAGAAGACAGATATTGATTATTCCATTTTTTTATTTATCACACAGGTCAGGTCAATGCGTTTCAGAAACCAACTATCCCCTTCATCAGGACATCAAGGAACATCAAACTGTCTCCCTGGGCTTGATGCCAGCTTCAATTTAAAGTTGACATCAACCCCATTAACTATTTCCCTGATTGTCACTGTACTAGGGCAATCAGGAAGAGCTGAGTAAAATGCCAGATTTGGTTCATCTAATGCATGCGCCATTTCTGGAGTGGCTGTGTGCTGCTATTTTTTAGACTGGGAAGGGAGAAATAACAATGGCCCTTCTCATTCTGATAATACCAGCCCCCAGTTGTCTGCTTTAACTTGGCCGGTTGCTGAAAATGAGGGGATCCCATGCTGTTTTTTTAAATTATTTATTTAAATAATTTAAAAAAAGGGTGTGGGATCCCCTCTTATTTTTGATAAAAAGCCAAGGTAAATCAGAACACTTGGGGTTATAGCCTGTAGATGTCTGTCTTAACCGCACTTATTTATTTCTTTTCACATTAATACAGCTTACTGACTGCTCAAGAGAGAAAAGGGGAGATTTCAGCTCACCACATGGAGATATGGGGTAGACGATGCAAGGAGGTAGGCAATTCCAATTCAGCATAAAGGAAAAAATCCAGCTGGATTTTTTCCTTTAAGCTTACTGACTGCAACTGATCTCAGACACCAGCACAAATGATTGCCAGGTGTGTGCATATCAGTCTTGACAGCAACCTTTAATAGATGCTGGTACAGAACGTGGGCGGGGGAAGCATGGAATATGCATGTAGTTTAATGAGCGGGCCAGAAAAGAGACTGACTGCTGCCTTATCTTTCGGGAAATATGGTGTGTACAATTTCCCTGTTCTAAAGCGGGCTTTACACACTACGATCTCGCTAGCGAGATTGCAAGCGATCGTACCCGCCCCCCGTCGGTTGTGCGACACGGGCATATCGCTGCCTGTGTCGCACAACCTCGCTTACCCCCGTCACACGGACTTACCTGCCCTGCGACGTCGCTCTGGCCGGCGAGCCGCCTCCTTCCTAAGGGGGCGGGTCGTGCTGTATCACAGCCGATGTCACACGGCAGGCGGCCAATAGAAGCGGAGGGGAGGAGATGAGCAGGACGTAAACATCCCGCCCACCTCCTTCCTTCCGCATTGCCGATGGAGGCAGGTAAGGAGATGTTCGTCGCTCCTGCGGTGTCACACATAGCGATGTGTGTTGCCGCAGGTAGGAGGAACAACATCGCTAACATCCTGAAAACGTTTTTTTTGTTTCAGGACGACCTCTCCACGGCAAACGATTTTGCCCTCTTTTGCGATCGTTTAAGATCGCTCTTAAGTGTTACACACTGCGATATCGTTAATGAAGCCGGATGTGTGTCACAAACAACGTGACCCCGACGATAATTCATTAACGATATTGTAGCGTGTAAAGCCCGCTTTATTCCTATTTTGCTTCCTTTTGCAGCCTCTTTGCCATTACTATGACCATTTTACAGCTATATTACTGTAGAGAACTTTTGGTCACCATTGACTTGTATGGGCTTTGTTGTTTAGGGTCAAGTTCAAATAAATTCCAATTCCCGAACCAAACTTCTTTTTAAACTTTGGCCATTTTTGGAGAACCCGAAAATCTAAGGGTCCGCTCATCTCTATTTGTAGCTCTTCTATCTTTCTTCTTTGGTTTCCTCTTAACTGGTTTATGACAACAGACAACATCACAGAGAAGTGAAGAGCCTGTGAAAGCAAAACTGTGCAGCAATTTTAATGACACTACATTGTAAGAATTACTTTTAGCCACAAATACAGGCATTTGAGTAAAAAAGAATTAGCCCCAGATATGGACAACCCAAGCAGAAAATGACACATTCCTATATAAATATTGAATTATACTCAGAAAACTCCTTACGTCCTTGTGCTATATATTCTTCTTTTATATTAATGACCTTCTTAGTCTTTACTTTCAGCATGGGCTTGAGAAAGTCAACTAAACAGGTGGCAGCGTGGGAACGGTTTATGGAAGTCCAGTCTAACTTAGAGCTAAACAAGTCAGATTGTATTAAATAGTTCCAGATGACAATCTACTGATGTCCTAGAGGCATTCTGTGACATAAGGAAACCTGCTCAGCCCCGGAGGTCGGTGATCACAACCAAAAATATATCTGTGCATCTAAGAAAACAATGCAACATACTGGTAGTCACATTATTAATAAGTCAAAGTATAATTATGTCCAATGTTTGGTTATGAGATGATTATATTTTAATAATACAACATATTTGTTGCATAAGATGGATTTTGACCCTCTGCATCCCGTAACAATTAACATGTATCAAGTGTATGATATTGTGATGCTAAATATTTCTCTTTTACTAACCTGCTGAAAAGGGTTGCCTGGTATCAGAAATCAGAAATGAGCAAAGCTGGTGATATGATGACCCTACACATCTTCTGAGATGGGTAGAATAGCCCGCCATCAACCATGTGTCCTCTTCTATTAATCAGGGCACATACACAATATTTGCCAATTGTACATGTATCTCGGTAAGTGTGTGGGGTTCTGATATAGAAATGTGATAACAGGTTCCACACCTCTGCGCCAAGCCGGATACCTGACCCTGGCTGACCCTGAAGTAGATGTTAGGTAGGGAACGGATGGGATGAGTGCTTAGTCAACCCCACTAAGGTCTAAAGAAGACACAGGGATAACAAACAATGCGAAAGTGAACGAATAACTTATTTCCAGAGGACTCAGTGAGAGGAGCCGCCACAAAGTTTCTCCAGATGTATACAAGTCAACTGCTTGACTGAAAACTTGATAGGGATATAAAAGCTATCAAGAGTACCGAGTAATAGGAAGTAAAGGTATTTAAAGACACCAAGTGAAGTGCTGATGAAAATCATCTGATAACCTGAGGAACTCTGCAGGTTCCTAGAGGGAAAGGGATGAATAGCTTATCTTCAGATGACTCTGTGAAAGGAGCTGCAACAACCACAACGTTTCTCCAGATATACAAGCCAACTGCTTGACTGAAGACTTGATAAAGGTATAAGAGCTAGATGGCTTATGATAACCCTTTTAAATGGCAACCCCAGGACTTCATAGTGGAACAAGGAATGACTCGCCATTAGTGATGAGCAAGCCTTACCAAACCTGTGTGCTCAGTACTCATAATGAGCAGTTTGATGCTAGGATGGGTGTGACTCGTGTACCAAGTATAATTGAAGTCAGTGGGAAACTAAAGCATTTTTCCAAAAGATCTTCCAGAAAAATGCTTGAGGTAACCATTAACTTCCATTATTCTCGGTGCACAGTTGAGCATGTCCGAGCATTGACTGCTCATTACGATGTCCCGCTAGGTACGGGGAAGTAACAAGCGAAGGGCAAAAGGGAAAGGAAGGGAAACCCTGTGTCTAGGGAAGGGGGAGATGGTGATCCCTGACCAAGCCTACCGCTGGGCCCTGACTTACTCAACTCCCTATATAAGTTCCACACCTATGCGCTGAGCCAGATACTTGACTCTGGCTGACCCTGAAGTAGATCTTGGGTAGGGAACGGATGGGATGAATGCTTAGTCAACCCCACTAAGCTCTAAAGAAGACACAGGGATAACAAACAGGGAGAAAGTGAATGAATAATAAGTTTCTCCAGATGTATACAAGCCAACTGCTTGACTGAAGACTTGATAAGGGTATAAGAGCTATCATGAGTACTGAGTAATAGGAAGTGAAGGTATTTAAAGACACCAAGTGAAGTGCTGATGATTGTCAGCTGAAAGGCGGAGCAACTCTGCAAGTTCCTAAAGGGAAATGGATGAAAACCAAGCAGAAATATTAGAATGTAAAGGAGCAGTTTGCGCAGACAAATGCTGTGACCTTCTATATCCTGACACCACAGGACTGTCTGTCATCCGGGACACACTCGTGACATATGAGTACTGAAATGAAAAAACTGATGGCATTTCCTCACAAACAAGTGTGAACAGGTGTATACTGAACATGAAATAAACTAAGAAATAAACAGCTGCACTATGAAACGCTAAGGTAAGCAAACACTAAATTCAGGAAATTGGAAATGCATTACTGCTAAGGAAATAAAATAAAAAAAATGAGACAGTGCATAAAAAAGGCCAGTTTTATGTGAGCCCAGGAGCCAGTGTCAAAGCGTATCTTGAATGCTGGGTCTGTACATAATAATGCTGGGATGAACAGCCTACAAATTTATGATTGGCAGGAATCTGGTACGAGGAAATTAAAAATCACCACATAAAACCCCTATTGCACGACCACCAATTAGACAGCATGGGCACCAGTGGGATCCATGGCCTGGGCAAACTGTTATGCTCGCCGGGAGAGCATGGTATTGTTGAGTCCACTGGACTGAAAGTACCATTTACTTTCCTGGAGGAGTGAACTGGACCGGTCGCAGCGTCTTCACTACTGCCACTGGAGATGGTAGAAGTTACACAAGTTGGTAAACAACCAGCAGAGGGCAGCCCCAGGGGATCTGCAGTACCTCGGAACCTGGCACCATGGATACAGTACAGTCTCTGGTAATATCATCAGCAGCAGCAGTCAGTGTAATGGATTCAGCCTATATGGCTGGATGGATGCAGTAGAAGTGGCCAATGAGGATACTTGTGGCAGAGGGTATCATGGTAAGCAGCCAGCGTGGATACTTTCAGCAGCGGGTATTGTGGTATGGTTGCAGCAGCAGGCAGCAGACTGGTATAGCACTGAAACACAGATACGAGTCAGCAGCAGAACACAGCACAGTGACAGCATCAGCACAATGTGACCTGCGAACTAGCAACAATAGGAACTCGTTGCTCAGGTACCTACCTGAAGGGAAAGTTGCCTTAAATACCTGAAACCTCTCAGCTGACCTGAGAGGCACTTACAGGTCAGGGTGCACTGTCCCTTTAAGAAAAGGAACGTGACCACACATGCACCCTGTGGGCATTCCCAGAGACAGCAGCACAAACTGAGGAAAGGACAGTCACTGCAGTCCAGCTGGGTAGGTGAGATAACCAAAGTCCCTGCTTGGGGAGAGAGGCAGAACAGCGCGGAGACACCGGTATGGGCAGTTGGTTGGCTATATTTTTATTTTCATGGAGAAAGAGAACATTGATTGGAGCATCAGGTCTGTCAAGATGAAGTCTTGTAGACATATCATAAATTGGTTAGCTGTACAGAGAATTACTATCTAGCATGAAAGGGGTAATGAACAGAAGATGCACCCAGCCAACACCTTACGGCATTCACAAATAAGGAGGAACCCGAACACCAACTTCAGGAGAAACCGTAAGACTGAATACCAAATTCAGGAGGAACCCGAAGACTGAATACTGACTTCAGGAGGAACTCAAACACCGAAGACTGAACATCATTCCCAGAAGAAGATTCGAGTGAGCTGGGCTATTGCTTCTTGTCCAGATTTACAATACTCTTTGAGCCGAGTTAGCCACTAAACTTAAGCTGGGTTCACACATAGCGACAGCGACAACGACATCGCTGTTA
The DNA here is from genome assembly GCF_048569485.1 of Anomaloglossus baeobatrachus. Lineage (NCBI taxonomy): Eukaryota > Metazoa > Chordata > Amphibia > Anura > Aromobatidae > Anomaloglossus > Anomaloglossus baeobatrachus. The sequence goes on from NC_134362.1 coordinate 154,291,550, forward strand.
CGTCACCATTTTCTGTGACGTAACAGCGACCTTGTAAGTCGCTGTTATGATCGCTGCTTAGCTGTCAAACACAGCGACGCAGCAGCGATCATAACGTCGCTACATGTGCAGAGAGCAGGGAGCCGCGCACACTGCTTAGCGCTGGCTCCTTGCTCTCCTAGCTACAGTACACATTGGGTTAATTAACCCGATGTGTACTGCAGCTACATGTCACAGTGCAGGGAGCCGCGCACACTGCTTAGCGCTGGCTCCTTGCTCTCCTAGCTACAGTACACATAGGGTTAATTACCCGATGTGTGCTGCAGCTACATGTGCACAGAGCAGGAGCCGGCACTAGCAGCAAGAGCGGCGGAGGCTGGTAACGAAGGTAAATATCGGGTAACCAGGGAAAGGTCTTCCCTTGGTTACCCGATGTTTACAGTGGTTACAGCTTTCCGCAGCTGCCAGACGCCGGCTCCTGCTCCCTGCTCGCTTCATTTCGTCTCTCTCACGCTGTCACAAACAGCGATCTGTGCTTCACAGCGGGAGAGCGACGACGAAAAAATGAAGCAGGACATTCAGCAACAAGCAACGACCTCACAGCAGGGGCCAGCTCGTTGCTGGATGTCACAGACAGCGACAGCGACGGGACGTCGCTGCAACATCACAGAAAATGGTGACGTAGCAGCAACGTCGTTGTCGTCGTCGCTGTGTGTGACACCACCTTTAGACTGGTGTGTCGCCCTGGGCAAGCCAGGGGACACGAGTAACGACACCACCACACCCCACACTCCAGGTAGGCACACCTGCTAACCAGAAATCCTTGTTGCCCTGCTCCAGGAGTCTGTTGATGCACACCAGGGGGTGGGCCAGGCGGTTGGCTCCGCCCACCGAGGAGCTCACAACACTGGAGGCAGGAAGTAACCAGGCAGATAGCTCAGGGGAGAGCTTGAGAGAGGAGATGAGTCAGGGAGGAGGAAGTGAAAGGAGTGAGGAGAAGCCCAGGCAGGGGCTAGAGTAAACAACCAAGAAGTGAAAGTGGAGGAAAGAAAAGGAGTAAAGGAGGAAAGCAAGAAGTGGTGACAGCGCAGAGAATGTGCAAAGCCTGAGAGCCCAGCTGTGTGTAGGGCTAGAACAGCAAGGTCAGCGACGGCGGTGACTGTTTGGAGGGGGATAGTTTGGAAGTTCCTGGAAGGACCCCATTGGCTGTGTGCCCGGTGGTCTGGAGCAGTGTTCCGAAGGACAGTCAGCACCAGGGCAGGGGCCTCTCGGACCCCGGCAAGGCTAGGAGTCGCCAAATTTGCCAAATCCGTCAGTGACGGGGACGCAGATCCCCCAGCAACCAAGTCCCGATTGACGGCAACAGCCCGACCATTACCGGGGAGACACCGCCACCGCCAAGGCACCAGTTTCCCCAGGGCCAGCGCCTGCGGGCAAAGTGTAGAGCTCCTCCGGCCCAGATTGCAGTCGGGGAGCGGGTAACTGGAGGGAATCCACCGCTACCACCAGACAACATAGGTGCAAGGAAGAGAAACGTCACCGTTACCTACCGGGAGTGCAGGTGCAGCCGTCTGTGGGACCGTCCTACCAGCCGTTGGTTTACCGTACAAACTGTGTCCGTGTGTCAGGCTGAGTGAGTACCATAGTGCCGCAAGGCACAGCGCTGCCCCCGCGTCCCTGCGCCCTCCAGGCCCTACACTTCACATCTCATCACCGGGCCCCGGGATCACCAACCCCTACCCACGGAGGGGCAACACAACACCTGGCTGCTCCGCATCACCATCCCCGGGACCCCCACACCGAGCAGCGGTGGTGCAATCACCACAACCGTGGGTGGCGTCACGAACTATAACAATCCCCACACCCAACAAACACCCCCCTTTCACTCACGGGCGAGGAGTGTCGCTCGAGACACCCCGGGATCCGGCCCACGGCTCGAGCCACCAGGAGCAACTGCCGGACCCGAGCAGAAGGGGTGAGCGCGGTGTGCTGACACCCTCCTCCCCGCCCGCGACACTGGCTACTTAGCAGGTTGTACTCTAGTCCTTTTAGAGCTTGTGTCATGATAGACTGAATTATTTAGATAAGTGGGATTGTGATAGAAGTGCTGTTCCTGTCTTATCACTGCCACTCCTTACTTTTGCTGTTCCTGTATTATCACTGCCACTCCTTACTTTTGCTGTTCATACCTTACCACCACCACTCCTTACTTTTGCTGTTCATACCTTACCACCGCTTCTCCTTACTTTTACTGTTCATACCTTACCATTGCTACTCCTATGTATGTGTAAAATAAATTTCTGTTGTGAGTCACCACTGATTCCCCTTTATTGCATTGTTGAGTCCTCGAAAACTGTTTTCACGCACATGCTAGTATGAGTCTTTAAGGTCCACATTGATTAAGAGATGCGGCATAGTTGTTGACCTGGTCCTCAATATTCTTAGAACATACCAGCATCATTTTATAATAGTCAAGTTTATTTCATTTAATTCAAAATGTTCAACCTTCAGCCAAGGTATATTTTGGGGTAAATGAAAAATTGCCTTACTTTATCTCTGTCTATTCCCATACAGAGGGGTATCGGCAAGACACAGATTAAATCATCTGTTATTGACTACTTATGAGATAGACTATGGAGGTACCTGCGGTTTAACAGATGCTCAATCAATTATGAGGCCAGTGAACATACTTACACTCTACGCCTGCATTAAATAAAATGTAAACTCCTATCATGTTTGGCCTTTTCCTATAAATAATAAGAATGGGGATATTGTAATTTTTCGAGGCAAGTTGCATGTGCATGTGTAAAATGACATGTGACTTGCATGGCTAATAAGTAAAAGGAATATACTGGAAAGTAGCACTTCCATACTACCCAATAACATTCTGAAAGGTGGTATCATCTATTAGCTAAAATGAAGTCATATCTGGAAAATATACATATTGTTCATATGTTTATTGAAACCTAACTAATATACTCACAGAGCAAGCACTGCATTAGTGAGTCCACTGGACCAAAAGTACTATTCACTTGCCTAGGGGAGCAAACTGGACCGGACGCCGAGTCTTCTCTACTGCCGTCGGAGGTGCCAGAAGATACACAAGCTGGTAAGCAGAGGGCAGCTCAAGGGGTTCAGCAGTACCCTGGCAGCTGGTGCCACAGACACAGTAAAGTCTTTAGGCAGAAGCAGGCGGAGTAGCGGATCCGTCTAGAATCTATGGATAATACAGCAGCAGCGACCGACATGGATACTTGTGGTGGCAGGTATCATGTTAGCCGGCTGGCATAGATGGTAGTGGCAGGGGCAGATCAGAAGAGTGGCACAGCACTAAAATATAAACCAATGACAGCAGCACTATAATATCAGCAGCAGCACTAAGGGACCTGAGAACTAGCAATGTGACTAACTCATTGCCCAGGCACTTCCCTTAAGGGAGAAGTGCCTTAAATACCTCCACCCTCACAGCTGACCTGAGAGGCACTTCCAGGTTAGGGTGCACTGGCCCTTTAAGAAAAGGGGCATGACCTCATGCCCACCCTGCGGGCAGAATCAGGAAGCCTGTGGCATGCACACAGGCTTTGGAAGGCAGCAACATGGAGCGAGAATGGGACAGTCACCGCAGGAGGTCCAGACAGGTGAAAGAACCGACGTCCCAAGCGGAGAAGGGGGAGCAGGACAGTGCGGAGATACCAGCATAGGTGTTACACTAACCCTCATAGTAAAAAGCGTGAATCCTTGAGCTATCACATGGCCTATTAAAGAAATATTAAACACAGAATTTGCGTTACAAAAATGTGAAACTATTCCATTACTTTGATTAATCTAACTGCAGCAGAAGCTTCCCCCCTCTGTTCTGTTTGCATGAGGAGAAAAGACCTTTAAACACTGCCCTCTTACAAAGTAGGTGGGATTTAGATGGAATTGATCAGTAGGAAATTGAGGTTCCAGAATCATGAAAAAAATATTGAATACTAATAAATAAAAAAGAAACTTTGATTAATAATAATAATAATAATAATAATAATAATAATAACAACTAATGAGGGTAACCATATTGGTTTCAATCTTACGGTCCGGACGACCGTATTTTCGGTCCATGTGCTATCAGTGAAAAATATGGACCGCACACCAATGTTATTCAATCAGGCAGTGTAGATGACTGATTTCTTCACATACAGAATCTGTGAAAAAAATTGCAGCTTGCACAATTTTCCTCCAGAAATTGGATAAGACTCACCCTTTCAAGTCTATGGGTGCTGGAAAAGAATGGATGACACAGTATAACATCAGATTTATATAGATACACTGCAATTCTATAACATAGTAAACTGCAAATGGACCTGTAAATGATTAACTCCTTCATGACCTTGGATGTTCTGGTACGTTATAGGCCACATCCCTCTCTTTGATATAGGCTCACATGCTGAGCCCTCATATTTCCCTGCACATGTCAGCTGATCTAATCGGCCTACATGTGCATTTTACAGCCGAGGGTGGATTGGAGATCTGATTGCCACTGTTAACTAGTGAAATCTGTCAGTCTCTGACAGCAGGATTTAACAAGCACTGGTAGGAAGTGTGCTATTTCCTGCTCCCATCACTTGCCCAGTGACATGATCGCGTGGTGATGATGGGTTGTTATCACAGCCAGTGGGCAGCTGATAACCTCTGTTTCTGCCATAATTATCCTCCTGTGAATCCTAGCTGCGAGCTGGCGTGCATAGGAGATTGTAATTTGGCCTATACAGAGCGAAGCTCAGGCTGATGTTGATGCTGATGTTGATGCTGATGTTGATGCTGATGCTGATGTTGATGCTGATGTTGATGCTAAGGCTGATGTTGATGCTGATGTTGATGCTGATGTTGATGCTGATGTTGATGCTAAGGCTGATGTTGATTTTGATGCTGATGTTGATGCTGATGTTGATGCTGATGTTGATGTTGATGCTGATGTTGATGCTAATGCTGATGTTGATGCTGATGCTGATGTTGATGCTGATGCTGATGTTGATGCTGATGTTGATGCTGATGTTGATGTTGATGCTGATGCTGATGTTGATGCTGATGCTAATGCTGATGCTGATGTTGATGCTGATGCTGATGCTGATGTTGATGCTGATGTTGATGCTAAGGCTGATGTTGATTTTGATGCTGATGTTGATGCTGATGTTGATGCTGATGTTGATGTTGATGCTGATGTTGATGCTAATGCTGATGTTGATGCTGATGCTGATGTTGATGCTGATGCTGATGTTGATGTTGATGTTGATGCTGATGCTGATGTTGATGTTGATGCTGATGTTGATGCTGATGCTGATGTTGATGCTGATGTTGATGCTAAGGCTGATGTTGATGCTGATGTTGATGCTGATGCTAATGCTGATGTTGATGTTGATGCTGATGTTGATGCTGATGTTGATGCTGATTTTGATGCTGATGCTGATGTTGATGTTGATGCTGATGTTGATGCTAATGCTGATGTTGATGCTGATGCTGATGTTGATGCTGATGTTGATGCTGATGCTGATGTTGATGCTGATGTTGATGCTGATGTTGATGCTGATGCTGATGCTGATGTTGATGTTGATGCTGATGTTGATGCTAAGGCTGATGTTGATGCTGATGTTGATGCTGATGTTGATGCTGATGTTGATGCTAAGGCTGATGTTGATGCTGATGTTGATGTTGATGCTGATGCTTATGTTGATGCTGATGTTGATGCTGATGCTAATGTTGATGCTGATGCTGATGTTAATACTAAAGCTAATGCTGATTTTGATGCTGATGTTAATGTTCATGGTGATGCTGATGTTTATGTTGATATTGATGCTGATGTTGATGCTGATGGTAATGACAATAATTATAATAATAATATTTATTCATTTTCATAATGCTGTTAATTCCATTGCGCTTTACATACAATGGCAACACTGTCCCCATTGGGGCTCACAATTTAGGTTCCCTATGAGTATATTTTTTGGAATGTGGGAGGAAACCAGAGACCCCGCCCGGAGGAAACCCACGCAAACACGGGCAGAACATACAAACTCCTTGCAGATGTCATCCTTGGTGATGCTGATGTTGGTGCTGATGTTGGTGCTGAGGTTGATGCTGATGTTAATGTTGATGCTGATGTATGTTGATGCTGATTCTGATGTAGATGCTAATGATGATGTTGATATTAATGCTAATGCGGATGTTGATGTATTGCTCTGTATAGCACAGGCGATAGGACAATCACAGCTCCCTAGTAAATACAATAAAAAGTAAAAAAAAGTTTTAAAAAAGTGAAAAAAACCCCACAAAAGTTCAAATCACCCCCATTTTGTCCCAGTGAAAATAAAACAATAAAAAGAAACAAAAAAATACACATATTTGGTATTACCGGTTTCAGAAATATCCGATCTATCAAAATATAAAATAAATTAATCCAATCGGTAAAACAAATTTTTCAAACACCAGAATTATGGTTTTCTTGGCTGCCAGAACATTGCAATACAATACAATAAGAGGCAATTAAAAACTTTATATACCCAAACATTTATATCAGTAAAAGTGTCAGCTCATGACAAAAACAAATAAGCCGTTCCTGAGTCCTAAATCCTGAAAAATAAAAATGCTACAGTTCTCGGAAAATGGCGACTAGTGGTCCCTGCTCAGACTGATTGGCACGGATGTATACATGAGCCCTAAATTGCATGGATGTTAAAATTGCTCATATACTAGTGTAAATAGATACAGTACCAAAGGGTCCCGTTATCTCATATTTTTTAATGGAAAAACTATGGCATGACAAACTCTTTCCAATTGTGAACAATTGCTTGCATAATTTTGACGCTCTTCAGTTTTTCACTGGATCCAACGTCCAAAATCTTCATCCAAAGCTTAATTTTATATATCGAAGAAAAAAAAGTTTCCAAGGTCCCTTTACAAGATGTAAGGTGCCTGCTGCCTCTGCTTTTCCTCTACTTGCCACTTTCCAGAGCTGTTCGGCTTCCATAAATAATGTTAGCTTTGCTAGCAGCGGGCACGTATTTATTTTTTTATGTCACTTCTGTCAGATCAGTCTGATTTAGAAGTGTGTGTAAACTGTTTACACAGTAAAGATAAAATGAAAATAGTCAGAAGCTTCTGAGGACAAATGTGTTGTGTAATTTTGCATGACACGTTCTCAAATTAGTCTCTACATGGATTTCTGGTGCCTGTCGTTGGCAGCGATCGGTTAAAAAGTGCGGAGTATATCCCATACATGTATTCTTCAAAATTCTGTTATATGTTTAAAAATGTTTGTAGAAATCTGTAAATAAAGACTGGAAGACAATGGAACGAAAATAGGGTCTTAACGGGTGAGAGATAAAGGTGAGACCTTGAGGGGTTGGGACAGTCACAGCCACTACACTGGAGTATAAAGGCCCAGTCACACTAAACAACTTACCAGCGATCCCAACAACGATACAAGGGATCGCTGGTAAGTTGCTAGGAGGTTGCTGGTGAGATGTCACACTAAGCGACACTCCAGCGATCCCACCAGCAACCTGACCTGGCAGGGATCGCTGGAGCGTCGCTACACGTGGAAGCATGCTGCACTTGGTAACTAAGGTAAATATCGGGTAACCAACCCGATATTTACCTTGGTTACCAGCGCACACCACTTAGCGCTGGCTCCCTCCACACCTAGCCACAGTACACATCGGGTTAATTACCCGATGTGTACTCTGCTACGTGTGCAGGCAGCAGGAGCCGGCTTCTGCGGACGCTGGTAACTACGGTAAACAGCGGGTAACCACGAAGCCCTTACCTTGGTTACCCGATATTTACCTTCGTTACCAGCGTCCGCCGCTCTCAGCTGTCAGTGTCGGCTCCTGCTCCTCCTGTGACAGCGACAAAGCCTGCACATTTAGTTGTTGCTGTCTCGCTGTCACACACAGCGATGTGCGCTTCACAGCGGGAGAGCAACAACTAAAAAATGGCCCAGGACATTCAGCAACAACCAAAGACCTCACAGCAGGGGCCAGGTTGTTTCTGGATGTCACACTAAGCAACATCGCTAGCAAGTTGTGCCTCAGCAGCGATGTTGCTAGCGATGTTGCTTAGTGTGACGGTACCTTTACTCATCTGCTGCAACCCCACATGTAAATAGACCTGGGCTGGTACAGAAAGGGTTAATGATGTTCTTCCATGAATAAAGGCCCCGTTACATGCAACAACATCGCTAACAAGATGTTGTTGGTGTCACGGAATTCGTGACGCACATCCGGCCTCGTTAGCGACGCCGTTGCATGTGACACGTACGAGCGGCCGCTAACGATCAAAAATACTCACCTAATCGTTGATCGTTGACACGTAGTCCATTTCCCAAATATCGTAGCTGGTGCTGGAGGCAGGTTGTTTGTCGTTCCTGAGGCAGCACTCATCGCTACGTGTGACACCACGGGAATGACAAACAGCAACGTACCTGCGTCCTCCGGCAACGAGATGGGCGTGTCATTTATGCGGCTGCTCTCTGCCCCTCCGCTTCTATTGGCAAACCTCTGTGTGACGTCGCCGTGACGGCGCACAAACCTCCCCCTTGGACCTCAGGAGGGTGAGTATGTTTTTTGGTGTGTTTTTTTTTTTTTAAAAACTGCTCCGTGGGAGAGGGATTTCCTGTAACCATAAAACTCCATGAAAGATTGAAATGAAATTGCTTCACAGAATACAGTAAAAATTTTCATTCAGTCCAGTTGCGACAGATGTATAAAATCCAGCGCCGAAGCCAATAAAGGTTCATGGAGACGTCCGTGCAAATTGGTTCCATCCCAGAGAGCAACGCAACGACAGTTTGCAGCTCTCCCAACCCAAGCATCAAAGTCTCATAAAGATATATGATGCTGTCCTGCTCTGGTCGGGATAGAAGTGGCCAGACCGAACATTGTGGCTGAGATCGCAACGATTTGCAAGGACGTCTACTTGAGCCATAACAGGCAGAGACAGAAAGTCAGGGCTGAACCCATCATTTTTAGATAGAGAGGTCAAAGGTTTCATAATCTTTGTCAGAGTGTCTAGTGAACGGCGATATTTACATATTTACTAGCTATTGAACCCATTCTATGCCCGGGTCTCGGACATTTTTATTGGCACATTATTAATTTTATTCAAGCCTTAGCTGAAAACAAAATGTATTTATTGTGCAGAAACTGCTGTGTAAACCACGTTTTTGGTGTAAACTCTGTGGTGTTTCTTTAAGTTGCCTTGTTGGTGCAGACTTTGTGGGTGAGGTCTTCTTTATCTATTCCTCCCCTGGCTGCTTTCCTTCCCTTTATTTAAATTTCGTGCTGTGACCACTGGCATTATCCTTATTGCCGATGCGGGTGCAGTGCTATGTTCACGTTGTAGTTGAATCATTCATTAGAATGGGGATGCAGTCAGCACATGTGCATACTGTGGTCTCCAACGCACATTTTCTTAAAGACACTGTCTCTGCAAATATCATCTGAAAAAACTGGTGATAGAGAGAATGTCTTCAATAAAATGATTCTGGAGTTGGTGGTACGCGCATGCGCTGACTCCAGCATCATTTTATTGAAGAATTCAACATCAACGTGAACCTAGTACTGCACACATTCCAGCCATCTCGGCTTCTGATGGAAGAAAGCATACACAATTGTATTATTGGTTACACTTGATAAGGGTCTAGTTGTCCATAGCAACCAATCACAGCTCAGCTTTCACTTTACCTCAGCAGCTGCAATGCTCATAAATGAGGCCGCAGTTATTTCTGCTATGATTAAGGCTATGCGCGCACGTAGCGTATTTGCATGCAGTTACGCTGTGATCTGCACCGCAGCGTAACTGCATGCGTCCTGCGTCCCCAGCATAATCTATGAAGATTATGCAGGAGACGGACGTATTAGAGCACAGCGCTTCAGCTGCTGCCCGAAGCGTGCGTTCTAAGAAGTGACATGTCACTTCTTTTGTGCGCTCTGCATGCAGCCCCCGCTCTGTCTATGGGAGGGGCTGCACTCAGAGCGCATGAAATCGGCTTATTTTTTTTTTTCATTCCAGACTCTTTCTGCAGCGATTTGAAGCGCACGTGTGCTGTTCAAATCGCTGCATAAATTTCTGCAGGGACAGAATGCTACGTGCGCACATAGCCTAACTTTTTTGTTAAGTCCCTTTGGCCAATCAAACGGTTTGATCTCGTCTTTGGACAAAACACTCATTCAGCATTATGTAGTGAATATATATATATAGTCTAGATATAAAATATATATACAGTATATATATATATATATATATATATATATATATATATATATACATATACAGTATACAGTATATATATACACATGCACACAGATATACAGATATAAATATATATATAAATGCACGTATATATAGGTATACTGTATATTTATACATATATAAATACATATATACACACATCATATACAGTACAGATTGAAAGTTTGGACACACCTTCTCATCTCTAGAACAACTGTTAAGAGGAGACTTTGTGCAGCAGGCCTTCATGGTAAAATAGCTGCTAGAAAACCACTGCTAAGGACAGGCAACAAGCAGAAGAGACTTGTTTGGGCTAATGAACACAAGGAATGGACATTAGACCAGTGGAAATCTGTGCTTTGGTCTGATGAGTCCAAATTTGAGATCTTTGGATCCAACCAACGTGTCTTTGTAGAAAAGGTGAACGGATGGACTCTACATGGCTGGTTCCCACCGTGAAGCATGGAGGAGGAGGTGTGATGGTGTGGGGGTGCTTTGCTGATGACACTGTTGGGGATTTATTCAAAATGGAAGGCATACTGAACCAGCATGGCTACCACAGCATCTTGCAGCGGCATGGTATTCCATCCGGTTTGCGTTTAGTTGGACCATCATTTATTTTTCAACAGGACAATGACCGCAAACACACCTCCAGGCTGTGTAAGGGCTATTTGACTAAGAAGGAGAGTGTCAAAAAACAGCAGATTATAAAATTTAACTTTTATTATGAGTTTCTCTAAAAAAGGGAAGGAGAACCTTGCCTTTAATAAAATGCCACGTGAAAGGTAAAGCACTGTATCGCCCTTATAGAACTACAGAAGGGCCCATACACCCTATCATCTGGCATAAACAGACAAACACAAAGGCTGGTTAAGTATAACAGCTGAACCAAGAGCATATGATTTAATTGGTATAAGCAGAACTCCAGGCCTCAGGGTCATCTCACCCTAGTACTGCCTGCCTACAAAATTATACCAGACCAACATCCTCAAATACCTGGTAAAGAGGATTGGTACACCACCACCTATAAAGGTGTTGGAATAATCAAAATTATGCCCAAAGATTCAAATCACCAAAGCTTCAGGGTTAATAGTCAAATCCCCACTGTATCTTTGTCTGATTAATAAAATGGAACGATCTCACCCATGTTGGTGTGTTTTGTTTCCATACAAACAGTTTGCCACCATCTGCAGTGCGGTACAAGTAGGAAAGAAATTCTGGAGTAGGAATACAGGGAAGGAATATGAGATACGTTGTTTTGTCAACTGTCGGACGAAAGGGGTTATATATAAAGTCACCTGTTCCTGTGGACAAGAGTACATAGGCAAAACCAAAAGAGAATTCAGAAGGCGTGTAGGAGAACACCTTAGGGACATTAGGTTGGGAAATGATACCCCTTTGGCAAAGCATGTGAACATGTTTCATGGGGGCGATACTGGCCATGTCACCTTTCAGGGTATTGATGAATTTCTTTCCTACTTGTACCGCACTTGGTGGTGTACCAATCCTCTTTACCAGGTATTTGAGGATGTTGGTCTGGTATAATTTTGTAGGCAGGCAGTAGTAGGGTGAGATGACCCTGAGGCCTGGAGTTCTGCTTATACCAATTAAATCATATGCTCTTGGTTCAGCTGTTATACTTAACCAGCCTTTGTGTTTGTCTGTTTATGCCAGATGATAGGGTGTATGGGCCCTTCTGTAGTTCTATAAGGACGATACAGTGCTTTACCTTTCACGTGGCATTTTATTAAAGGCAAGGTTCTCCTTCCCTTTTTTTAGAGAAACTCATAATAAAAGTTAAATTTTATAATCTGCTGTTTTTTGACATTTGATAATTTTTTCACCAGTGGCTGTATTATAAGAAGGAGAGTGATGGCGTGCTACGCCAGATGACCTGGCCTCCACAGTCACCAGACCTGAACCCAATCGAGATGGTTTGGGGTGAACTGGACCGCAGAGTGAAGGCAAAAGGGCCAACAAGTGCTAAGCAGCTCTGGGAACTCCTTCAAGACTGTTGGAAGACCATTTCCGGTGACTACCTCTTGAAGCTCATCAAGAGAATACCAAGAGTGTGCAAAGCAGTAATCAAAGCAAAAGGTGGCTACTTTGAAGAACCTAGAATATAAGACATGTTTTCAGTTGTTTCACACTTTTTTGTTATGTATTTCATTCCACATGTTTTAATTCATAGTTTTGATGCCTTCAATGTGAATCTACAATTTTCAGAGTCCTGAAAATAAAGAGAACTCTTTGAATGAGAAGGTGTGTCCAAACATTTGGTCTGTACTGTATATAGATAGATAAATATAGATATGTAGATATATACTGGAGATGAAAATTAGAGAACAACACACAATTTCTTAATTGTAAAGGTCATTGTGATTTCCTATGCGATTATATCCTAATATGAGTAAACTCGCAGTATTATAAGCTTAATTCATAGATTGAATTTATTATAAAGCACATAATAAAAATAGGAAAAAGAACACTGATAAAAAATAGAGAACACTTTCAGATCCCTGCAAGTTATTGGTGTTAATCTGGCACCTGGTGCAAAAATGGTGTGCCGTTCCAAAGTGACTAAAACTCTCTGGCAGCAGGTTGTCCAGATGAAGGCCAAAGGGGTGACCCTATACGCCATAGCAAGAGAAGTTGTTCATTCCAAGTCTGTGAATGTGAGAATATTGCATCTTTACAACATCATAATCTCTTTCAAATCCCCCAAAAAGGCTGGTCGGCCTTGAAAGACAAGTGCAAGAGAAGACAGGATAATGTGGAGAATCTACATGGGTAATCGTTTTAACAATGCAGCTGGCATTACTCTCTAGTTCAGCACTGAACAGGGTAAGGATCTGTCTCGTCACACAGAGTCACGACGTTTAAGAGCATTTGGACTGAAAGCCCACTCTGCAGTGGCCAAACCTCTCATTATCAGAAAGAATAAAAAATGCAAGACTCACCTTTGATGAGGAGCATGTTGTGTGGACAGAGGAAATGTGCTCCAAAGTTCATTTTAGTAATGAAAGCAAGTTTAATTTATTTGGGTCTGATGAGAAACATTATATTTGTCGACAAACTGGGGAAAGACTGAACCCAAAGTGTGTTAAGAAGTCAGTGAAAGGTGGTGGAGGAAGGTTCATGGTTTGGGGAATGTTTTCTGCAGCAGGAGTTAGACCTCTAATACAGCTACATGGCAGACTGAATACAAGTATGGACCAGAACCTTCTTCAACAACATGTGGTTCCTTACTTTTGTTCATCACTCAATCAACCAGCAATTTCTATGCAGGACAATTCCCCCTGTCACACAGCAAAACAGGTATAGCAGTTCCTTGAAACAGAAAATATTGAAGCAATGAAATATCCAGCCCAGATTTCTGATCTAAACCCAAGAGAAAACCTCTGGAAAATACTTGGTGACAAAGTTATGGCCAAGAAACCCACAACATTCAAAGAACTTTGGAAGAGACATCAAGAAGAGTGGCCCAAAATCCCACCAGAGCAGTGTGACAGACTAGTGATGTCCTGTGGCTGCAGAAGTGCTGAAGCCATTCACAGCGACGGCCGGTACACGTCCTACTGATTGGTGACTGTTGTTACCTTCAGAACATTTACTTATAATCTTTCTTTGTGCTAATTACGATCATCACATTTTGGTCAAAATAAAGGTTTTATGCTGATAAACTTTGGATCTTTTGTAATACACTGTCCTAGTGACATGGTGCACCCCTTACAAAAATAAATGTTTATCAATGTAGATTACATTATTTCTGAAAAAACAAGTGATCATACATTGTTGTCTAATTTTGATTTCCAGTGTTTATATATATATATATATATATATATATATATATATATATATATATATACACACATTATATACACATTTGCCAACAGTTCCATGGAACTGAACACAACGTTCTCTCTTTCATTATTAATATCTCACTCTTTTGAAATGTTAAAACATGAAACAAATCAGGGACAAGTTTTTTTTTTCTCGCATGAATGTAAACAAAAGATAACCTTGCAAACATGTACTTTATAATCTACAACGCCGCTCATTTGGTAACTTATAAATACACAGGAATGTGATAATAAAGAAAACTAAAAAAAAAATAAAAAAAATAGAAAAAAAAAAGCGCCGATTCATCTAAAGTTCCACCAGCGTCTTCCACAGCTGTGCGAATATTAAAAGAGAAGGAGGGATTGCATATTTCAAAGCCAAGCCGTTGAAGTTGCAGAAGGAAAGTGGGATGATATGCAGAAGACGCCAAGTGTTTGAACTTCATAACTATAAACTGTAGAAACATAGTGGACAGAAATTTTTTGCATGTTGTTCTGGAGCCTGAATGTGCTTAATAGCAGATGTTTGGTCTCTGGGAGCAGATAATTGTCCTGCGTTTAAGGTTGGCCTGACCTGTATGAATAGTATTCTGTACAGTGCACTAGTAATAATAAATGGTCTGATCTTTTTTCCCTCTGAATGCCCAGCCACGCTTCCTTTTAAGAACATCATTAGTCTATAGCATCCACAGACCCATACATTCTCTTTGGTTAACGGCAGAACATCCATTTTGCCATAATTTATGGCGGAAGAGTTCAAAGTTTTCATAATATTTGGATAATATCATTGCCGGAGTGTCTGGTGAACGGTGATGGATTGGATGGAAGTGGGCAGATTTTAATTCTGAGCATGAGGCAGGGAATGTCAGCCTTTATGGAAACTGTCGTAGGCTGATTTGTTGGTGATTTATAGACAAGAGCATGAAAGATCATAAACAGCAGCAGCCTCCGACCAGGGTGAGCTTTCCTGGTTTATCATCCCGGTTATGCAGATAATTGAATCGTAGACAATTCCAAAATGGTTTGAATAAACCCTTAGCATATATTGCATTGACAGATCTCCATAAAATACCCACGTATGGTGGCATTTGCCTGGATATTTATGTTCCTACTCTACACTCAAGTGGATCTCCAAGATTCTGGCTCCCTTCGCCGCGCTAATAATTTGTACATGTTAACTGCACCTTTGGGTATCTTTATCTGACTCGCCAAGCTGCTTGTTTGCTGAGATTTTTCTGCCAGCTTTTCAGTATTTGATAAGTTAAAGCTGGGAATAATAGCTACGTAAGATCATTTATTGCTGCATTTTACCTACCCGTAAAAGGGAAATAATATAATTGCATGATTCCTTAAAAAAATCATGTATTGTACTTATCTTTTTATGATGGAAACTACAGTGTGTAATGTTCTCAGTCCAAGGAATCTCCAAATAAAAAGTATTATTGGATTAGATCCTGGACAAAGCGGTTATTTCCTCACTGTATGATTATAGCAGCGTTGTGCCTGGCGGTAGCACTATACGTTGGTATTATGTGAGCGCAATTTTTGCTACTGCAACTTAAAGAGTATCCTCATCTCAAACAGTAATGGAATATCCAATAGTTCCTAGATTATTGCCTTTGTGAATGGAGGATGATTGACTCCTACTGAATTACCGTAAAGCTGTATCCAAGTGAATGAAATGAATGGAGTGGGCACCACACTCGAGGCTAGCTCTTTTATTAGAAGCAAAACGGGGGGCTCCATTTTTAAGATAGATATGCAGTGAAATTGAGCAGAAGTGTTATTTTGTACATTCCTTAACCAAGAAGCAGCAATACACTAGTGCATGCCCATATTATCTCCCGCCTGGACTACTGTAACCCCCTGCTCTATGATCTCCCTTTGAACACTCTCGCACCCCTAAAAAATATTTTAAAATATGCTGCCCGACTAATCCACCTGTCCCCCCGCTATTCCTCGACTTCTCCTTTCTGCCAATCCCTTCACTGGCTTCCCATTGCCTAGTTCAAAACCTTAACCATGACATACAAAGCCATCCACAACTTTTCCATATTTCTGTGACCTAGTCTCCTGGTACTTACCTGCATGCAACCTCTGATCCTCACAACATCTCCTTATTTACTCCCCTCTTATCTCCTCCTCCCACAATCGCTTCCAAGATTTTCCCCATGCTTCCCCCATACTCTAGAACTCTCTCCTCATCATATAAAACTCTCGCCTACCATAGAAACCTTCAAAAGGAACCTGAAGACACACCTCTTCTGACAAGCCTACAACCTGCTGTAACCCTTAATCCGCTATAGCACCACAAAACCATTTCTACCCTCACCTACTGCATCCTCACCCATCCCTTGTAGACTGTGAGCCCTTGCGGGCAAGGTCCTCTCTCCTCCTGTAGACTGTGAGCCATCACGGGCAGGGTCCTCTCTCCTCCTGTAGACTGTGAGACCTCGCGGGCAGGGTCCTCTCTCCTCCTGTAGACTGTGAGCTCTCGCGGGCAGGGTCCTCTCTCCTCCTGTACAAGTCTGTTCCTTGTATTGTTCATGATTATTGTACTTGTCCCTATTATGTATACTCCTTTTCACATATAAGGCATCATGGAATTATTGGAGCTATAATAATAAATAGTAATAATAATATTTACTAACTGCATGGAACTGTGAGTCACCAATTTATATGATGCTGAGAATCAAGTGCTAGATGGCATTTGTTACTTTTATGTTATTATTATTATTATTTTTTTTATTATTATAGCGCCATCAATTCCATGGCGCTTTACATGTGAAAGGGGTATACATAATAGGGACAAGTACAATAATTATAATGTTGTATGATAAATGTTGTTTCAGGACTTCGGCACTTTTTTGCTGACGTCATTCAAATAAACTTTTGTTATCTGGAAAAAAAGCTATAACACAAGTTCACTTTAGGATAAAAAAAAAAGACAAAATTGTGGAGGAGCAATTATAGAGTCAGCAACACAGGCGCTGCCTAAAGGTCCCGAGAGTTATAACTAATTCTTTAACAAACAAATATCAGCTACCATGTCTTTTAGATTTCTGAGCTGGGTTGGTTTGAAAATTAAACATCTACACTCCTTATTAGCTTCTCGAGCTTCATTACAAGACTGTTATGTGCTACAGTATCAAATGCCTTTGAAAAGTATAAATAAATCACATCAGCTGCATTACCAGTATCCAGATTTGTACTTACCTCCTCATAGAACCCCAACAGGTTGGTTAGACATGACTTATCTTTCATGAATCCATGCTGTTTGTCAGTTATTATATTATTCTCTCTAATATATTTTTGTATGTCATCTCTTAAAATGTCCTCCAAGTTTTGCACACTACTTATGTCAGATTTCCCGAATAGTTGTTGCCTGGACCTACTTTTTTACCTTTCTTAAATATCGGTACCACATCAGCCATTTTCCAATCCTGAGGTACCAACCCTGTTAGAAGAGAATCTAAGAAGATGAGATCCAGTGGTCTGTCAATTATTATGCTCAATTCCCTCAATATCCATGGATGAATGCCTTCTGGCCCAGGGGATTTGTCAATATTTAATTTACTCAGAAACAGGTGTATTTCTTCTTATGTTAAATTAATTATGTCAGGGAGGGGACTTTGATTTTTGCTTCGTTGAATGTTCCCTGGAACAATCAGTCCCTTGGTGAACACAGATAAAGAGTGCCTGTTTAATATCTCAGTCTTTCCTTTGTCCTTTATATGTGATGAGGACCAGATTGGTGACATTATAGTTCAGAAAAATAGTGCCCTCTATTCTGCTGAATCCGAGCAGCATCTTATTACAAAAAATCCACATTGTGGTGAAATTTTTTTTTTAAATTCAAATAAAATTCAATTTCTCTTGTTTATTTCCTCATCTCTAACAATGTCTTTTGGTATTTGATTGTTTCCTCAATGGCGTAGAACGAGAAATTATTTCATTGAAATATTAAAACAGTATCTGGAGAAACATACATCGATATATAATACAATTCTGGACGAGCCATCATGGAGAAGTGAAGGGGAACACAACGCTGCCAAGTTCATGGATCAGACAGAAAATATTGAAAGTTATTTTATTCTAAGCCTTTATTTGTGATTTGTCTTAAAGCATTTATTTGTGATTTGTGATTGGTCCTGAAGAAGGAGGCACAGACTTCGAAATGCATAAAATAAAATCCCCTTCAATAATTTCAGTCTGATCCATGAACTTGGCAGTGAGGTGTTTACCCCTTCACTTCTCCATTTATGCTATATCTACTCCACGGGGACTGCAGCGGCTAAGTTTTTCCAAGCTAATATAGTGGTTGTGACTGATCACAACCCACCAAGGTGAGCAATTCCCTGTCTGTCATCCTTCTATCCCACTAGGATAAGACCCCATATTGCTTCTCTTGTCTTTTCAGTAATTATTACTCAGTTCTTCCAGACACAATTGTAGGAGGAATCATAACAGTACCCCTTCTTCTAATGGGAGCCACTGGAATCCCTGGTTTGCCAGTAAACCTACGATGGAAACTGCTGACCAGATGACCAGAAATCAAGGAACAAACCAGCATCCATGATCTCTCCTCAGGGTCTGTATCCCTTCCAATGAGTGAGATATTGGAGAAAGATGGACCAAACCACCTTCACAATTGGATACTTTCTAAGTACATTTACTTTATACAATGTGACCACATGGTCTTCATAATCATTTCAAGGTCTGTGTTAGGCGGGCTTCACATTAGAGATATTCTGCCGCAATTCCGGCACAAATGCGTTTCATTGCAATGCATTTCATATGGACTCGCGGTAAGTTCCGGTCACATGCGGTTCTGTATGACGCACGCAACTGCATGTGACCAGAACTTTCCACGAGTCCATAGGAAATGCATTGAAGTGAAACGCATTTGTGCCGGATCCAGCATTGCAGCAGAATACCGCTGATGTGAAACCCGCCTTTCATATTCATCTCGTATTTCCAGCAATTTCTTACTTCTACCTCTACTTCACTACTTCTACGTAGTAATTTAATAATGTCATATCTAGATAAAATGTATAATCCTGTTTGCCTTAGTCACTAAAATTTGGTAAATTTCACGTGACAATATTGAATAATTGGACAATGATCACCACGATAATCAAAAACGGATAAAGAAGTTTCTTTGATATATTATTTGGTATCCTACAAATTTTTCTAATGTATAAACAATTTTGCATTATTGCGCACTGCCGCCGTACCATTGTTTTAACCTTTTACTGTATAGTAATTTTCACAGTTTGTTCTATCCTCGTACAGTATTTTAGTTATAAGTATTACCCTTATAATTAAAGCTGTTATAATTAGACAATAACAGTGAAATGAATGTAGTTTCTCTGCATGGTATCAAATTTCCAGCGTCTGGTGTAGTCTTCTTGGGCCTGTCTACTGTATAAGCGCCATAACACTCAATACATCCTTTTCACTATACTCTTCCCAACCATACAGATATGCATTGATAACAGATGTGAGGAGATGTGCAGCCTACAGGGAACCTTTAAATGATTACATTCCTTGTAGATGAAGTCATTAAGATGTAAAATGCATGATCACTTTCTATTTGTAATAACATCCTATTCAATATATATAGGAGGTATACAGTGTATGGGATATATACTCTATATATATATATATATATATATATATATATATCTCAAGATAATGGCGGTGGACAGGATATGGGTGGACACACTGTATATATATATATATAGATACTGTATACTGTGTGTGTATATATATATATATATATATATATATATATATATATATATATATGCACAGTATGTCCACCCATATCCTGTCCACCGCCATTGTCTTGAGAACGGCGGCAGCTATAGGGCATAGAAGTGGTGTCTAGGTATAGTAAAGTAGCCATGCGCTGCGTAATGAAACCAGCTTTGTGGAAAACAACGAAGTTAGCATTTATATCTCGAAAACAGGACGAGATAGAGAAAAAAAGTGAATTAAAACATTGTAGGGCATCATCAATTCAATACGAATCGACACCTTGCATACAGAAATGCTATGATATGAAACCCATGACCCCCCCAAAACATTGAATGCTGGTCACGCATATGGGGCTCATTTTACTTTGATGCTCAAAGTGGCCACCGTCAGCTGCAATGCACATCTGGACTCTGGACAGCATACTGTATCTTGCTGCACGTTGTGCAATATGGTAGGTGACGCGTTTGCACATCTGTAATACGTCATCATAGGTCCTGCAATGTTGGTGGAGGGGTCGCATACACCTGCTGTTTGATGTGACCTCACAGAAAGAAGTCCAATGGGGTCAGGTCAGGTGAGCGTGGAGGCCACTCCACACAGCCTCCATACCCAATGACTTGTAGGAAGGTCTACATGAGGTATCGCTTCACGTCCACAGCCTTGTGAGTTTTACACGTTCTAATCATAGCATTTCTGTATGCAAGGTATCGATTCGTATTGAATTGATGATGCCCTACAACTTTGTAATTCACTTTTTTTCTCTATCGCGTTCCGTTTTCGAGATAAAAATGCTAACTACGTTGTTTTCCACCAGGTGGCGCTATAGGTGGTTTCATTGTGTAATGCATGGCTACTTTACTAGACCTTGACACCACTTCTATTCCTATAGCTGCCACTGTTCTCAATTTAATGGCGGTGGACAGGATAAGGGTGGACACACTGTATATATACAGTATATACTGAATATTCAACATTGAAATTGCTACACCAAGAAGAAAAAGTCATGGAATTATGGAGATCACAGGATGAATAGGCATGAGTATCATTTTCGAATGATGAAAAAAATCGAAAAACATAATTTTCAAACCATCTCAATGTGTGGAGATACACACATTTACTGTACAAGTGCATCTCAATAAATTAGAATATCATCAAAAAGTTAATTTATTTCAGTTACTCAATACAAAAGAGAAAGAATCATTACACACAGAGGGATCCATTCCTATATATTATATAGAGTCATTACACACAGAGGGATCTATTCCTATATATTATATAGAGTCATTACACACAGAGGGTTCTATTCCTATATATTATATAGAGTCATTACACACAGAGAGATCTATTCCTATATATTGTATACAGTCATTACACACAGAGGTATCTATTCCTATATATTATATAGAGTCATTACACACAGAGAGATCTATTCCTATATATTGTATACAGTCATTACACACAGAGGGATCTATTTTAAGTGTTTATATCTGTTACGTTTGATGATTATGGCTTACAGCCAATGAAAACCCAAAGGTTATCTCAGAAAATTAGAATATTATATAAGACGCCTTCAAAAGGAACCTAAAGACCCACCTCTTCTGACAAGCCTTCAACCTTCAATAACCCTCAGACCAGTACACCACTGTGCACTTAGCTGTCCCCTTACCTACTGTATCTTCACTCATCCCCTGTAGACTGTGAGCCCTCACGGGGCAGGGTCCTCTTTCCTCTAGTATCAGTCTGTGCCTTGTATTGTTCATGATTGTTGTACTTGTTTTTATGTACATCCTTTTCACTTGTAAAGTGCCATAGAATAAATGGCGCTATAAAAATATATAATAATAATAATAATAATAATAATTATAAGACCAACTGGAAAAATGATTTTAAAATCAGAAATATTGGTCTACGGAAAAGTCTGTCCAGTAAATGCCTCAATACTTGGTCTGGGCTCCTTTTGCATTAATTACTGCATCAATGCGGCGTGGCATGGAGGCGATCAGCCTGTGGCACTGCTGAGGTGTTATGGAAGCCCAGGTTCCTTTGATAGCAGCCTTCAGCTTGTCTGAATTGTTGGGTCTGGTGTCTCTCATCTTCCTCTTGACAATACCCTATATATTCTCTATGGGGTTTAGGTCAGGTGAGTTTTCTGGCCAATCAAGCACAGTGATACTGGGGTTAGTAATCAGGTATTGGTACTTTTGGCAGTGTGGACAGGGGCCACGTCCTGCAGGAAAATAAAATTTCCATCTCCAGAAAGCTTGTCAATAGAGTAAAGCATAAACTGCTCTGAGATTTCCTGGTAGACGGCTGCGCTTACTTTGGTTTTGATAAAACACAGTGGACCTACACCAGCAGATGACATGGTTCCCCAAACCATCACTGATTGTGGAAACTTCACACAAGACCTCAAGCAGCTTGGATTGTGGCCTCTCCACTCTTCCTCCAGACTCTGGGACCTTGATTTGCAAATGAAATGCAAAATTTACTTTCATCTAAAAACAACACCTTGGACCACTGAGAACAGTCCAGTTCTTTTTCTCCTTGGCCCAGGTAAGACGCTTCTGGTGTTGTCTATTGTCTCAGGGGCTTGAGACAAGGAGTGTGACACTTGTAGTCCAGGTCCTGGATACGTCTGTCTGTGGTAGCTCTTGAAGCACTGACTCCAGCAGCAGTCCACTTCCTGGGAATCTCCCCCAAATTTTTGAATGACCTTTTATTAACAATCCTATCAAGGCTGTGGTTATGCCGGTTGCTTGTGCACCTTTTTCTACCACACTTTTTCCTTCCACTAAACTTTCCATTAATATGCATGGATACAGCCCTCTGTGAACAGCCAGATTCTTTAGCAATGACCTTTTGTGGCTTACCGTCCTTGTGGAGTGTGTCAATGGCTGCCTTCTGGACATCTGTCAAGTCATCAGTCTTCCCCATGATTGTGTAGCCTACTGAACCAGACTAAAGGCCCCGTCACACTAAGCAACATCGCTAGCAACATCGCTGCTAACGAACAACTATTGTGACATAGCAGCGATGTTGCTAGTGATGTCGCTGTGTGTGACATCCAGCAACAACCTGGCCCCTGCTGTGAGGTCTCTGGTTGTTGCTGAATGTCCTGGACCATTTTTTAGTTGTTGCTCTCCCGCTGTGAAGCACAGATCGCTGTGTGTGACAGCGACAGAGCAACAACTAAATGTGCAGGCAGCAGGAGCCGGCTTCTGCGGAGGCTGGTAACCACAGTAAACATCAGGTAACCAAGAAGCCCTGTCCTTGGTTACCCGATATTTACCTTTGTTACCAGCCTCCTCCGCTCTCACTGTCAGTGCTCTGTGCACATGTAGCTGCAGGACACATCGGGTTAATTAACCCGATGTGTGCTGTAGCTAGGAGAGCAGGGAGCCAGCGCTAAGCATTGTGCGCTGCTCCCTGCTCTGTGCACATTTAGCTGCAGTACACATCGGGTAATTAACCCGATGTGTGCTGTAACTAGGAGAGCAGGGAGCCAGCGCTAAGCAGTGTGCGCTGCTCCCTGCTCTCTGCACATTTAGCTGCAGTACACATCGGGTAATTAACCCGATGTGTGCTGTAACTAGGAGAGCAGGGAGCCAGCGCTAAGCAGTGTGCGCTGCTCCCTGCTCTCTGCACGTGTAGCTGCGTGCGCTGGTAACCAAGGTAAATATCGGGTTGGTTACCCGATATTTACCTTAGTTAACAAGCGCAGCATCTTCCACGTGGCGCTGGGGGCTGGTCACTGGTTGCTGGTGAGCTCACCAGCAACTCGTGTAGCGACGCTCCAGCGATCCCTGCCAGGTCAGGTTGCTGGTGGGATCGCTGGAGCGTCGCAGTGTGACATCTCACCAGCAACCTCCTAGCAACTTACCAGCGATCCCTATCGTTGTTGGGATCGCTGGTAAGTTGTTTAGTGTGACTGGACCTTTAGGAAAAAATTTAAATGCTTAGGAAGCTTTTGCAGGTGTTTTGTGGTAATTATTCTAATTTTCTGAGATAATGACTTTTAGGTTTTCATTGGCTGTAAGCCATAATCAACAACATTAACAGAAATAAACACTTGAAATAGATCCCTCTGTGTGTAATGACTCTATATAATATACAGGAATAGATCCCTCTGTGTGTACTGACTCCATATAATATATAGAAATAGATCCCTCTGTGTGTAATGACTATATAATATATAGAAATAGATCCCTCTGTGTGTAATGACTATATAATATATAGAAATAGATCCCTCTGTGTGTAATGACTATATAATATATAGAAATAGATCCCTCTGTGTGTAATGGCTCTTTATAATATATAGGAATAGATCCCTCTCTGTGCAATGACTCTATATAATATACAGGAATAGATCCCTCTGTGTGCAATGACTCTATATAATATATAGGAATAGATCCCTCTGTGTGTAATGACTCTATATAATATATAGGAATAGATCCCTCTGTGTGTAATGACTCTATATAATATACAGAAATAGATCCCTCTGTGTGTAATGACTCTATATAATATACAGGAATAGATACCTCTGTGTGTAATGACTCTATATAATATATAGGAATAGATGCCTCTGTGTGTAATGACTCTATATAATATACAGAAATAGATCCCTCTGTGTGTAATGACTCTATATAATATACAGGAATAGATACCTCTGTGTGTAATGACTCTATATAATATATAGGAATAGATCCCTCTGTGTGTAATGACTCTATATAATATATAGGAATAGATCCCTCTCTGTGTAATGACTCTATATAATGTATAGGAATAGATCACTCTGTGTGTAATGAATCTATATAATATATGTGTTTCCCTTTTCATATTGAATTACTGAACTAAATTAACTTTTTGATGATATTCTAATTTATTAAGATGCACTTTTATATAAATGTTTGGAATCTGTACAATCGTACTGACCTAGAGAATCATATTACTAGATCATTTTAACCATATAGTGAACTTAGTAAATAAAATCCCAAAACCAGTTGTGGAATTGCACTTTGTTTGCAATTTCAACACACTTGGAGTTTTTTCCCATTTTTCAATACACTATATGGAACAATGAATGGTGTCATTCAAAAGGACAACTCGTCCCACAAACAAACAAGCCCTTACTGGATGGAAAATAATAAAAAAAAGTTATCGCTCTTAGAAGAAGGGAACGAAAAAACGAAATTGAAAAAAATGGAAAATCGCCCAGGAGGTGAAGGGGTTAAGAGATGAAATTAAACTATCGAGACGGTGAAATTTTAATTTTTTTTTAGATGCATAATGAATCCGTACACTAATCATTGTCCAGTAGGATCCTGCTTCTGTCTATACCAGTCAGTCACTAATTTATATGCATATTAATATTATGTATTTTAAAGTGCCCATACTGTAATTCCACTGTAAGGATACAAGGAGGGCTTAAACACATTATTTAAGTAATAAAAAAATCTATAAAAAATACATAACATAAGAAAATAAAAAAATAAACACAAATATATATATATATATATATATATATATATATATATATATATACAATGTATATATATATATACACAGTCAGGGCCAGAAATATTTGGACAGTGACACAAGTTTTGTTATTTTAGCTGTTTACAAAAACATGTTCAGAAATACAATTATATATATAATATGGGCTGAAAGTGCACACTCCCAGCTGCAATATGAGAGTTTTCACATCCAAATCGGGGAAAGGGTTTAGGAATCATAGCTCTGTAATGCATAGCCTCCTCTTTTTCAAGGGACCAAAAGTAATTGGACAAGGGACTCTAAGGGCTGCAATTAACTCTGAAGGTGTCTCCCTCATTAACCTGTAATCAATGAAGTAGTTAAAAGGTCTGGGGTTGATTACAGGTGTGTGGTTTTGCATTTGGAAGCTGTTGCTGTGACCAGACAACATGCGGTCTAAGGAACTCTCAATTGAGGTGAAGCAGAACATCCTGAGGCTGAAAAAAAAGAAAAAATCCATCAGAGAGATAGCAGACATGCTTGGAGTAGCAAAATCAACAGTCGGGTACATTCTGAGAAAAAAGGAATTGACTGGTGAGCTTGGGAACTCAAAAAGGCCTGGGCGTCCACGGATGACAACAGTGGTGGATGATCGCCGCATACTTTCTTTGGTGAAGAAGAACCCGTTCACAACATCAACTGAAGTCCAGAACACTCTCAGTGAAGTAGGTGTATCTGTCTCTAAGTCAACAGTAAAGAGAAGACTCCATGAAAGTAAATACAAAGGGTTCACATCTAGATGCAAATCATTCATCAATTCCAAAAATAGACAGGCCAGAGTTAAATTTGCTGAAAAACACCTCATGAAGCCAGCTCAGTTCTGGAAAAGTATTCTATGGACAGATGAGACAAAGATCAACCTGTACCAGAATGATGGGAAGAAAAAAGTTTGGAGAAGAAAGGGAACGGCACATGATCCAAGGCACACCACATCCTCTGTAAAACATGGTGGAGGCAACGTGATGGCATGGGCATGCATGGCTTTCAATGGCACTGGGTCACTTGTGTTTATTGATGACATAACAGCAGACAAGAGTAGCCGGATGAATTCTGAAGTGTACCGGGATATACTTTCGGCCCAGATTCAGCCAAATGCCGCAAAGTTGATCGGACGGCGCTTCATAGTACAGATGGACAATGACCCCAAGCATACAGCCAAAGCTACCCAGGAGTTCATGAGTGCAAAAAAGTGGAACATTCTGCAATGGCCAAGTCAATCACCAGATCTTAACCCAATTGAGCATGCATTTCACTTGCTCAAATCCAGACTTAAGACGGAAAGACCCACAAACAAGCAAGACCTGAAGGCTGCGGCTGTAAAGGCCTGGCAAAGCATTAAGAAGGAGGAAACCCAGCGTTTGGTGATGTCCATGGGTTCCAGACTTAAGGCAGTGATTGCCTCCAAAAGATTCGCAACAAAATATTGAAAATAAAAATATTTTGTTTGGGTTTGGTTTATTTGTCCAATTACTTTTGACCTCCTAAAATGTGGAGTGTTTGTAAAGAAATGTGTACAATTCCTACAATTTCTATCAGATATTTTTGTTCAAACCTTCAAATTAAACGTTACAATCTGCACTTGAATTCTGTTGTAGAGGTTTCATTTCAAATCCAATGTGGTGGCATGCAGAGCCCAACTCGCGAAAATTGTGTCACTGTCCAAATATTTCTGGACCTAACTGTACATATATATATATATATATATATGTATATGTACATTGTATATATTTGTGTTTATTTTTTTATTTTCTTATGTATGTTTTATATATTTTTTTTTTTATTACTTAAATAATGTGTTTAAACCCTCCTTGTATCCTTACAGTGGAATTATGGGCACTTTAAAGTAAATAATATTAATATGTGCATTAACTTTCACTGCTCACTTTTGTTTTCATCATACCGTACAAACCTCAAAGACTGTTATCAGCCTAAAAAAAGTGTCATCGTGTACTGGTCTCATACCATTCTTTGAAGTCCAGAGATGAAAGATAATAAGATCTACATCACTCTTTTGTGAAAGTCTTGCTGAAAGGAAGTTACATATCAGCACTACCCGGGGCATGTTTTACAATACAAAGTAGGTACTAGTATGATTCATTACAATGTACTGACAAGTTTACATCGTAATTTATACTCTCAGTAGCATATGGTGCATTCAACCTAATGGTCAAAAAAAGTGGCTACTTACAAAGTAATGTGGGAGAAATCAGCATGGTAGCCGAATCTCTGGCTTCTTAAGACGTTCAAATCATTGTTGTTTTGCCCATGAAATTGTGAGGTCAAATGGGAAAGAATAAGAAGTTAGAGCAAAAAATAATATCCAACGTGTCTGTATATCATTATTTTTTCCTAAGTTTCAGTACTAGTTAGTTCTAATCAATTAGTGTGTGCCAAGCAAAAGATATGGTTGGCCAACCAATTAGTTGACGGGTTTTGGCTAACGATACGCAAAAGATATGGTTGGCCAACCAATTAGTAGACGGGTTTTGGCTAACAATACGCAAAAGATATGGTTGGCCAACCAATAAGTAGATAGGTTTTGGCTAACGATCCGCAAAATATATGGTTGGCCAACCAATTAGTGGACAGGTTTTGGCTAACGATCCGTTCTTTCCGCACACTACGCTATTAACATGACCGGATCTCATCTACTTAACGACCATCAAGTAGCTATACACAGGACGTTCAAGAAAATCATCGTTAATACAATAGTTCTGTCCCCATTAGACCTGACATTTTTATGTTTTGACCTGGTTGTGCTCCTTCCCATTATACTGATTAACCCCTGGATGTCCTAACTGGTTTGACCCTTGAACTGCCTAACACTTCTTCTTCCCATTTGCTTTAATTGACCCTTTAGGCTCTCATTGGGCTTCCCCTGATTATTCATTTGGATTTGATTTTGTCCTTGTCTACATCTCTCTGATATAAGAAAGTTTATATGATGAAGTAATATATTTTGTTTAAAAATTAAGTTTCTACTTGTGGAGATTGACATGTTTAGCATGCCTGTGTGAGGAGGCTTATGAGCCATGCAAGGCTTCTCTGGAAATTAAATATGCAAATTACCTCTTCAGAGAGGAAGGGGACTTGAACTCTCGTGCCACTTACTCGAAGAAGCAATCCTAAAAGTCATAAGACTCTCAAATAGCCAAATCAGATCTCATACTTTGAACTGATGATGGGTAATTCTCCCAAACACTCTGTCTGCAAATTAATATTCTGGTTTGGCTTTTATCCTAAGTCATAAGCCAAGGCCCGTTAAAGGGTCAATATTGACTTTTAGGATTGCTACTTCCAATTGGTGGGACTAGAAATCAAGTTGTCTCTGGAAAGGCAATTTCCATATCTGTAGCAGCCAATAATTGCTGCTATAGCTGCCATACTTTGATGCTTTTTAGAAAGTTTTTAAAAACAGTAAATCATACTGCTCCTGTTAAGCAGCCCTTGTACCTTGAACAACAGGTCCCAACACAATATGATGCCCCATACAGTCCCTTAACAGTGATATGCCTTTACAAAGTGTCACCACAAAGCTCCCTGCGCAGTATAATGTCCCCACAAAACCTTCCTACACAATTTTATGTCCCTAAACAGCCTCCCACACAGTATATCCCCACAAAGCCCTCTTATGTAGCATTATTTCTGCACACAGCTCTCATACAAAGTATCCCAACATATTCCCTTGCACAGTTTTATATCCCCTCTGTAGCACCAGCTTCCCTATTAGGCCAGCGCTCTGCGTTGTCCCAGCACCATGTCTCTGCTCCCTCCTTTATCCTGCATGGCCATCCTCATGCTGTGCACTCCTCTGCTTACCAGCATGGCCTTCCACGTGTTGCGTGGTCCTCTGCACTCCTGCATGGCCATCCTCGTGTTGTGTGGTCCTCGGCTCGCCTTCTCCCATGGCCACTCATGTGTCGCGTGGTCATCTATGTCCCTTCATTGCCATCCTGTACAGGGTTTCCTGGTCTCAAGCTAGGGGGTGGGCGCGCATGCTTCCTGTCCCTTTATGTAGAAGTGTGTGCACCTTGATAAGGTGTCCCCAGCCTGTTGCTGGGTGGCACCAGGCATTTAAGGGCCCAGAGAAATGCATTAGGTATTGATCCTAGTTTTGTGTTGGTTCTGTCTGTCTACTCTGGTCTGCAAGCCTCCACCCCCAGTCCTGCATGCAACTAGTTCTGCTTTGCTGTGCCTGTCATGTCTTTTTCCATGGATATATTATGTCTGTTCCCTGGTACCTGCCTCTATCCTGTCCCTGTGTCCATACCAGCCTGTATCCTGCACATGTGCCTGTATCTACCCATACCTGTCATCCTGTCTGCTTCAACTATCCCTGCTGCACCTGTGTCTGATGTCCTGGGCCTATTGTCCCATGCCTGCTGATCCATGCCTTTTGACCTGGACCCTGACAACCGAAGTTTTGTGCCTGATGACCTGGACCTCGATGGCTGAACTTCCTCCAGATGTCCTGTCCTGTCCCAGCTGCACCTTTTTCTGATGTCCTGTGCCTGATGTCCCTTGCCTGGTGACCTGAGCCTAATGACCCATGCCAGAAGTTCTGTATCTGCTTGTACCCATTCTGCTTGTTTCCTTCCAGATTGTGTTCCTGTTCTGCCCTGTTTGTCCTGCCAGCCCAGTTTATCCTTACTGTCCATAACCTGACACCGGTCCTGCTGTTTCCCTGCCACAATCCCAGTTACTGCCTTGGGAGGAGCAGCTGGCGTACTGCTTCATGGAGGGCATTTAGTTAAGATCCGCCTACAAAAGGGTAATGTGGATTTTTCCTGTGGTCCAGGGGGTCCATTCCTGCTCAACGCCTTCAACCGCGGTGAGCTTTCTACCCACACAGCCCTTTTACACAGTATTATGTTCCCCCCTTACCTCCCTTGCACAGTATTATGTCACCACACAGCTGTCCTACATATATAATGTCCCGACACAGCCCCCCTACACAATATTATTTTCCCCACAGCCTCCTTGCATAGTGCTATATCACCATACAGCTGTCCTACATATATAATGTTCCGACACAGCCCCCTTGCACAGTATTATGTTCCCCCACAGCCCTCTTCCACAGTATTATATTCCCCCATGGCCCCCTGGCACAGTATAATGTTCCTCCACAGCCCCCTTTGCACAGTATAATGATCCTCCACAGCCCCCTTGCACTGTATAATGATCCTCCACAGCCCCCTTGCACAGTATAATGCTCCTCCATGGCCCCCTGGTATAGTAAAATGTTCCTCCACAGCCCCCTTGCACAGTATAATGATCCTCCACAGCCCCCTTGCACAGTATAATGCTCCTCCATGGCCCCCTGGTATAGTAAAATGTTCCTCCACAGCCCCCTTGCACTGTATAATGATCCTCCACAGCCCCCTTGCACAGTATAATGCTCCTCCATGGCCCCCTGGTATAGTAAAATGTTCCTCCACAGCCCCCTTGCACAGTATAATGATCCTCCACAGCCCCCTTGCACAGTATAATGCTCCTCCATGGCCCCCTGGTATAGTAAAATGTTCCTCCACAGCCCCCTTGCACTGTATAATGATCCTCCACAGCCCCCTTGCACAGTATAATGCTCCTCCATGGCCCCCTGGTATTGTAAAATGTTCCTCCACAGCCCCCTTCCACAGTATAATGATCCTCCACAGCCCCCTTGCACAGTATAATGATCCTCCACAGCCCTCTTCCACAGTATTATGTTCCCCCATGGCCCCCTGGCACAGTATAATGTTCCTCCACAGCCCCCTGGCACAGTATAATGTTCCTCCACAGCCCCCTGGCACAGTATAATGCTTCTCCACAGCCCCCTGGCACAGTATAAATAATGATCCTCCACAGCCCCCTGGCACAGTATAATGATCCTCCACAGCCCCCTGGCACAGTATAATGATCCTCCACAGCCCCCTGACACAGTATTATGTTCCTTCACAGCCCCCTGGCACAGTATAATGTTCCTCCACAGCCCCCTGGCACAGTATAATGTTCCTCCACAGCCCCCTGGCACAGTATAATGTTCCTCCACAGCCCCCTGGCACAGTATAATGCTCCTCCACAGCCCCCTGGCACAGTATAATGATCCTCCACAGCCCTCTTCCACAGTATTATGTTTCCCCACAGCCCCCTGACACAGTATAATGTTCCTCCACAGCCCCCTGGCACAGTATTATGTTCCCCCACAGCCCCCTGGCACAGTATAATGTTCCTCCACAGCCCCCTGGCACAGTATAATGTTCCTCCACAGCCCCCTGGCACAGTATAATGCTTTTCCACAGCCCCCTGGCACAGGATAATGGTCCTCCACAGCCCTCTTCCACAGTATTATGTTTCCCCACAGCCCCCTGACACAGTATAATGATCCTCCACAGCCCTCTTCCACAGTATTATGTTTCCCCACGGCCCCCTGACACAGTATAATGTTCCCCCACAGCCCCCTGGCACAGTATAATGTTCCTCCACAGCCCCCTGGCACAGTATAATGTTCCTCCACAGCCCCCTGGCACAGTATAATGTTCCTCCACAGCCCCTTGGCACAATATAATGTTCCTCCACAGCCCCCTGAAACAGTATAATGCTCCTCCACAGCCCCCTGGTATAGTATAATGTTCCTCCACAGCCCCCTGAAAAAGTATAATGCTCCTCCACAGCCCCCTTGCACAGTATTATGTTCCCCCACAGCCCCCTGGCAGAGTATTATGTCCACACAGTTTCCCAACAATGTACTATCAATTTAACAAAAAATATATAAAGATACCCACCTAACCCCATTTCTGTGCTGCTCTGGACTGTGCTTTGTGCTGACATGAGCTGGCAAAAACCCCCCAAAAAAACAGAGTTTGGATGCTTTACTGTACATATGCAAACCACTCACGCGAGCATCGCTGTGCTCGGGTACCATCGGTGCTTGCCCCAGTGCGAGCCGCTTGCAGTATTTGAACATCTCACACACGGGTAGCAACAGCATGATTGTATGGGAAAACGCCATTGTTTCCCTAAATGTTTCCCTAAGTATTTTTTTTTATTGTTTTGTAATCCGCTATACAGTTCCAGAAATATGAACTTTACTATTTAGTGCCTATTTGTATAGGGGCGTGGCTGGCAGAGTAATTATACAGAACTGACTAAAGACACGCCCCAGAGGATCCTGTGACCACACCTCCTACGTAAAGACAATAAAAACCAACACTCAATAAAAAGGCCCATATCTGTGAAACTGTATGGTGGTTTTAAAAAAAATGGAATACTCAGGGAATCAGTGAGAATAAAATCAAAGAAAAAACTGAAGTCTTTTGTAGAGGACTTCAACCACATTTCATCTATCGGTTACCATCAGGATCACTGATTTGACTGTTGTGACCTGAACACAGCCCATATAACTAATCTGTGCTAATTTGCATGCAGTATGAAGTGTTTTCTGCATTTGGTTAGATAGCAAAATGCATGGTGGCAGATTTGCATAAAAAATAGGGAACAAATCACCTTTAAAATAGTAATCATAGTGTTATCAAGTAAAATAGACAGTACAAATCACTTTTTACATGATCAGTATCATCATAACCGTCATAAAAAGGGCTGATAACGCTGTGACAGTGACATCTGCTCCGGTGCAGCTGCCTTCCTTGCCTAAGGACATAAGACTAATTTATCTTATTTATCTATTTTTAAGTAGAGCTGGTGATTCTGTTTCAGCAGGATCTGCGTCCATGGAAAATAATGATATTGCTTCTCTGGGATCTGCCTGATTGGGCTTTGATGTCCCAATAAAGTGTATAATTTGTATAGCTTATTAAAAGGGGATTTAAAAGCAGTTCTCTGGTGCTGTGTTACAATGTGACATTTAGAGGTTTGGAGGTTACCATAAGACTTAAGCGGGCTTTACACGCTACAACAAATCTAACAATGTGTCGGCGGGGTCACGTCGTAAGTGACGCACATCCGGCATCGTTAGTGTTGTTGTAGCGTGTGACAGCTACGTGCGATTGCGATTGAACGAAAAACCGTTCATCGCATACACGTCGTTCATTTCCTCAAAATTGAATGTCGGGTTGTTCAATGTTTCCGAGGTATCACACATCGCTGTATGTGACAACCCGGGAACAATGAACACAGATTACCTGCGTCCCGCGGCTCCCGCCAGCAATGCTGAAGGAAGGAGGTGGGCGGGATGTTTACGTCCCGCTCATCTCCGCCCCTCCGATTCTATTGGCTGGCTGCCCCATTTGTCGTCGCTGTGACACTGAACGTCCCTCCCACTCCAGGAAGTGGATGTTCTCCGCCCACATCTAAGTCGTATGGATGGGTAAGTACATGTGACGGGAAATAATCGTTTGTGCGACATGGTCAACAAATTGAACGTGCCGCTCATACGATGGGGGCAGGTACGATCGTATACGATAGCGTATGAGATATCGTAAGGTGTAAAGCAGGCTTTACAATGAAATTGTATCACTTGCACAATCTTAGTTATACTGTAGATTAACCCCTTCATGACCTACATATACGTTCTAGGGTGCTTCCCTCTGGTTACCATGGGCTCCTGCGGCGAGCTCACATTCATCCCCACACTTGTCTGCTGATCTGATCAGCAGACATGTGCAGCTAACAGGCGTGGGTGGATCAGAGATCCACCCACGCCTGTTAACCCCTTACATTGTGCTGTTCTAACAGTGCAATCTAATGCGTTGCAGCAGGAATCACACTGTTTCTTGCCGCTATCAGGGGTCTTATGAAGTGATCACAGGGCGTAAATGGGTTGGCATGGCAGTGTTGGATCAGATGATGACCCCTGTCACAATCATGATGTGTTTCCTGTGAATGCTGGCACAGTGCAACCATCATAGTGACACAGCATTTCTCCTGATCAGAGCGATGGCTCTGATTAGGAGAAGCAAACAGACAGGACATCCATAAAGTCACCAGAGGGACTAGTGAAGTGACCAGGCAGGGAGGCCTCTGGCTGTGTAGTCGTGGCAGCACTATGGTGCAGGCACATCCCTGTCTTCATCACTTCTTTAGGGTTAAAACAGTGTGTGTCAGTGTCTTCGTTCTCCATTACACAAAAAGACTTCAGGCAAGAGTTGAATGCAATAAAAGAGAACATTTATTCAGCACAGTCCAATAATCCGAACAGCAGACAGTAAAGAAACAGGCAGTTGTAGACTTTCAGTGGAGCTGGGGACACCCTGACCAAACGCCACCTCGGGTGGGGATATGCCCTCCGTACTCTACTTCCTTCGGGCACCCACGATTCAGCCAAGCATACACCGGACCCACACCGGCAGAATAGGCTCTGAGGTTGCGTCCACCTCCTTATCTCCGGTGTCCCGTGCTGTTTCGCTCACACTCTGCCCAAGTGCACACACTGCTGTCCCGGATCTCACAGCTTGACAGACACTCCGGTAAAAGCCACTCCGGTCAGCGGATCACGGCAATATTAGTGGAGCTGGGGACACTCTGACCAGACGTCACCTCGGGTGGGGATATGCCCTCCGTACTCTACTTCCTTCGGGCACCCACTATTCAGCCAAGCATACACCGGACCCACACCGGCAGAATAGGCTCTGAGGTTACGTCCACCTCCTCCTCTCCGGTGTCCCTTGATGGTCCGCTCACACTATCGCACTTGCCGCTGCAGATGCTCGCACTCCGCTGACCCGGATCTCTCTACCCCACACACATTCCGACCTAGCCTAGATATCCGGCCGACTCCTCCTCCCCGGTGGCAACAGCCGTCCCACCCGGCCACTAGGGGGTGCCCTAACACATCACATAAAAACATATAATTCAACACTTTTAATAATCACAATGCCGGGTAACTATGTTAAACTAGTAGGGGGTAGGCCCACCCACTACATGCCTCCCCTCTTAAAATCCGAGCCTCCCGGCAAGGCTCTTAAACACATAAAAACATAAACACATGAAAACCTTTCGGTTCAGTCCTCAACAGCGGCACCAGTTCAGCGGCGCTCCCGGTCTTAAGGGGCGCTTGATGGCGCAGCAGCGCTCCCGGTCTCTGGATAGCGCCCGGAGGCTCAACAGCGCTCCCGGTCTTAGATGTGCGCCCGGAGGCTTCAATAGCGCTCCCGGTCTTTGCTGAAGGTGCCCGGAGGCTTCAATAGCGCTCCCGGTCTTAGATGTGTGCCCGGAGGCTTCAATAGCGCTCCCGGTCTTTGCTGAAGGGCAACAGGCCCGTAAAACTTTTCAACAAAAGCAACTTTCTGCCGGTTTACAACCATCCCGGTCGTCACAGGTGCTGGAGCGAACAGCTTACTCTGGGGGCCAGGCCCTCTTCCACTCTTCCGCTTGAGCCTGGATATAGGCCCCCAGAGTTTGTCCTGGCTGGCGGCGGATCCGCCTGAAAGACACCGGAGCGTAGCACGGCTCCTCCGGCACAGCTGCTGCAGCACCTCTTGGTGGTGATGGCGTCTCCGCCCGGGACGGTGGTGGTGCGGCGGGCGACGCGTCCAGCATGAAAACTGGCCGGTTGTTGACATTTTGCGTCACCGCCACCACAGTTGGGAGCCTCTCCGGATCGAGGGCTGGCTCTGCCTCTGCTTCCGGGGCAGCCGTCGGTACGCGCCGGGGTTGAGGAGGCGCGGCCGGTCTGGTACGGCTCTGTCGTCGCTCTTGCTGCTCCTCCCACGCAATCTCCTCCTGCCACTGCTCCGCTTCCCGGGTGGTGGGCATGCGGGAAACACACACCGCAAATAGACCGCGGCTGCCTTTGTCCGGCAAGAAGCTGACTTTCTCGCCCGGCCACAGGGTATGGAGTCGCTTGGGGAGTCCTTCTACATCCAGGTGAACTCGGTTGTAAAAATAGTCATCCCCGGTCTCTACTTCACGGATGAATCCATACCCCTCCTGCTGGTTGAATTTAACAACCACCCCGGTCACGAACTGTTGGGCCAGATCTTCTCCACCGGGCCCGGACAGCATTTCCCGGACTATGGTCTCAGCCAGGAGTCGTTCCCGGACGGGATCAGGCTTCGGGGGCGGAACACTGGGACGCGCCCTCTCCGGCGGGGCGATGACTGGGTCCCAGAAGAAGCCCAGGTGGTCCTCCTCTAGACGCTCGGCTAACTCCTCGGCTGACTCCGGCACCGGGACAAATGGTGTGGCGGCGGCATTAAGCTGCGGGGTGTCCCAAGGGAAAACAGCAACCCCTGGACGGCTTGGCATGGGCGGGGTAGCATAGGTCGCCTTCACTTCCGTAATGGTGCTCCCGGTTTGAGCGTCCCACGAGGTCTTCCAAGAGACCTTGTCCGGTCTTGTAGAGCCTCCCGGCCCAATGGGAGATCCGCTATCGCGGCCTCGTTAGCAGGGGCGAACCGGGGTCGGCCTCGGCCAAGGCTGATGAGGGCCATGGTCGTCGCCAACTCCGCAGGTTGCCCAAAGTTCTCCATCTCGATAATCACTGGTAATGGCGGTGATGTCGACGCTGAGACTGGAGGAAGTGGAGGCGGGTCTTCGTTTCCCGCTTTGAACAAACTCCACCCCCAGCCTTGCGCATTATCTCGACTCCTCCGCCGAGGTACTTCTTTTTCTTCTTCTTAGTCTTCAATGCCCTGGAGCTGGCGCCTCCCCTCTTTGGGCGGAGTACTCTGTCCTTTTTCTTCGGCGCCGGCCAGCTCCAGGCTCTTCTTTCGGCGCCAATTTTGCGCGCGCTTTCTTCCTCACAGATAACGGCCTCCTTGCCGCCATCTTGTACCCGGTCCAACGCCTTGGGCACTTCTTCCTCCCACCATGGGACTGGAAATCTTCTTTCATCGTCCGAATTCCGTGCTTCAGGCACTACTTGGTCTTCAGACTCCTGGTTCTCCGGCAAGGGACTTGAATCCTGCCGACTACGCCACATGAAGTGACCAGGCAGGGAGGCCTCTGGCTGTGTAGTCGTGGCAGCACTATGGTGCAGGCACATCCCTGTCTTCATCACTTCTTTAGGGTGAAAACAGTGTGTGTCAGTGTCTTCGTTCTCCATTACACAAAAAGACTTCAGGCAAGAGTTGAATGCAATAAAAGAGAACATTTATTCAGCACAGTCCAATAATCCGAACAGCAGACAGTAAAGAAACAGGCAGTTGTAGACTTTCAGTGGAGCTGGGGACACCCTGACCAAACGCCACCTCGGGTGGGGATATGCCCTCCGTACTCTACTTCCTTCGGGCACCCACGATTCAGCCAAGCATACACCGGACCCACACCGGCAGAATAGGCTCTGAGGTTGCGTCCACCTCCTTATCTCCGGTGTCCCGTGCTGTTTCGCTCACACTCTGCCCAAGTGCACACACTGCTGTCCCGGATCTCACAGCTTGACAGACACTCCGGTAAAAGCCACTCCGGTCAGCGGATCACGGCAATATTAGTGGAGCTGGGGACACTCTGACCAGACGTCACCTCGGGTGGGGATATGCCCTCCGTACTCTACTTCCTTCGGGCACCCACTATTCAGCCAAGCATACACCGGACCCACACCGGCAGAATAGGCTCTGAGGTTACGTCCACCTCCTCCTCTCCGGTGTCCCTTGATGGTCCGCTCACACTATCGCACTTGCCGCTGCAGATGCTCGCACTCCGCTGACCCGGATCTCTCTACCCCACACACATTCCGACCTAGCCTAGATATCCGGCCGACTCCTCCTCCCCGGTGGCAACAGCCGTCCCACCCGGCCACTAGGGGGTGCCCTAACACATCACATAAAAACATATAATTCAACACTTTTAATAATCACAATGCCGGGTAACTATGTTAAACTAGTAGGGGGTAGGCCCACCCACTACACTAGTAAAATCATTAAAAAATATAAAAAAAAAAAGTTCAAATCACCCCCCTTTTGCTTCATTGAGAATAAAATAATAATAATAATTGCTCATATTTGGTATCACCAAGTTCAGAAATGCCCGATCTATCAAAATATAAAAACAATGAATCTTATCGGTACACGGCGTAGGAAGAAAAAATTCTAAATGTCAAAATTACATTTTTTTGGTTGCTGCAAAATTGCATTAAAATGCAGTAACAAGCGTTTGAAAAATTACATTAACCCACAAATAGTATAATTAAAACCGTCTGCTCAAGACGCAAAAAATAAGCTGCTACTGAGCCCCAGATCCCGAAAAATGAGAATGTTATGGGTCTCGGAAAATGTCAACAAAAGCGTTATTTTTTTTTAAGCAATCTTATGAATTTCTTTTCACCACTTAGATAAAAGTAAAACTATACATGTTTGGTATCTACGAACTCGTACCGACCTGAGGCATCATAATGGCAAGTCAGTTTTACCATATAGTGAGCAATGTAAATAAAAAAATCCAAAAAATAATTACGGTAACTTTTTTTGCAATTTCTGCACATTTGGATTTTTTTTTCCCATCAACTTATCACGCAATAAACAAGTTTTTATACTCTAGGGTGAGATCCCATACCAGTGGTCCTCTGCCTTAGGGCCGCTTTACACGCTATGACATCCGGTCACGTTAGCAATGTCGTTGCGTGTGACACCTATGAGCGATTTTGAATCGTTGCAAAAATCGCTAATCGGTGACATGGGGGTCCATTCCCAATTATCGTTGCAGCTGCAGGTATGATGTTGTTCGTCGTTCCTGCGGCAGCACACATCGCTATGTGTGACACTGCAGGAATGAGGAACCTCACCTTACCTGCGTCCACCGGCAATGTGGAAGGAAGGAGTTGGGCGGGATGTTACGTCCCGCTCATCTCCGACCCTCCGCTTCTATTGGCCCACCGCTTAGTGACATCGCGGTGACGTCGCGGTGATGCCAAACGCACCTCCCCCTTGATGGAGGGATTGTTCGGCAATCACAGCAACGTCGCTGAACAGGTATGTGCGTGTGACGCTGCGGTAGCGATAATGTTCGCTACGGCAGCGATCACCACATATCGGCCGTACGACGGGGGCGGGTGCTATCACGCTCGACATCGCCAGCAAATGCTAGCGATGTCGCAGCGTTTAAAGAGGCCCTTAGATCTCAATATACCCCGAAGACAAGAGTAATCTGCACAGGCTAAAGAGCTTTATGGAAACAAGTCAAAATTTGCTTTCACAAGTTGTCGCCAAGGTGTTTGACATTTTTTAAATCCTTGTTTCAGGCATCTGACACTAAAATTCTGCATTGGGCATAAAGCCTCTTTGACAATAGAGGTCAATAATTGAAACAAAGCATCATCAATGATACACAGTTTTTGGTATAGTGTGCACGCTGTTTCCACTTGTTCATACAAAGCATCAGCAGTGATATCCATCCAAGGGGCCGGGCATCCCCATTCTATTGAGCATGTGTCAGTTATCAATTCCAATGCATGTTCAATATGAACTCCCTTGCCACTGCACAATATTCTTTACAATACCCAGTGAAAGTTCTCTCTCTCACTGCCTCTACTTAGAAGTGATAAGCGGGTAAAAGAGTGCACTGTCAGTGCGCATTGTAAAGGAGGGAATGCGGTGATCAAGAAAAGAGACTTTTAGGGGTGGCGCTGGTCTCTGCTCACTCATCTCCTTACAGTGCACACTGACAGTGCACTCACTTCCTGGCTTGTCACTTCTTAACAGAGTTGGTCAGGGAGTGCACTGTCACTGGACATTAAAAACAATATCTCACAGTGACAAGGGAGTTCATATTGAGCTGTTGAGGGATGATCAAAAGAAATCGGGTTAAATGCTGCGCTAAAAACCACAATCCAAAGATATATCTTTGGATTGTGTTTTTTAGCGCATCATTTAACCCGATTTCTTTTGATCATCCCCCATCTTGTTGCAACATCGGGGCTGCAGCTGACCACTTTTGTATTCATTTATTCCATGCTGACAAGGAGTTGTGCCTGTCACAACTGAAGCAGGTGAGTACCTGTCCTATTCCCTGCACCTATATCTATCGGTTAAAACCCTATGTGCGCTTTCTTTCCACAGTTTTTGCTGAAATCCTGTTGAAGCAGGGCTCAGCAATACATTTTCCCAAGGAGAACCCTGAGAGACAATGACGGGTGGGGAAAGGTGAGCCAATGGGCTGAAATTAATTCTGCTCAATGTTAATATTAACATATTAATTATAATTATTTTAAAGCAATATGAATTGCTTCACTTAATATTGAGCAGAACTGAGTATGATTGTAGCGTCCCTGAGGCTCTGGTTGCTACAGGGTACTGCAACTGAGTTAAGGAGCAGTATCTATGTGGGGTAAGTGACAGGTGGATTGCTGGTGTTCACACTAAACACATTACACATGCAGCTATATGCCTTTCCCCGCAGGGGGAGTGGACTGGGGTGGGCAGGGAGAGTTAGCCATCCAGTAGTATGGTACTTCCCAGTCACCAGGACAACCACTGGGGAACGGGTGCCACATGCGATATAAGAGGAGGTAGCCATGACACATAGTGAGCTTACCTGGAGGAGAGTCCCCTGCACCAGACTGGGTGCAGAAGAGCACCAGTGCTGGTTTGACACAAAGCTTATCTTGCCCTTGTGGAACCTGGGGCCTGTGAGCTGGATCTTGGCCCAGGTTCCTTCTGCCAGTCGCTTGATAGCAAGGACTAACAGGACATTTACACTGACACCGGTAACTGCCTGGAATTTGCACCGGATAACCAGAGACTTACCAGCGGTGAACCAGGACACTCTCAGGAAATCTCCTAACTAGTGAGTAAACACCTGAACTGGAGCTCTTGCCTCATTTCCATTACTTACTGGCGACGCCATCTCGTGCTCCGGCGCCCACGGCCCACTTCCAGCTAGCCGGTCACCCTCCCGGGGCAACCACTTCACCTGTGGGGAGTGACTGCATCTTGGCTGCAATCAATATCGACCCCCGGTGAGAAAAACCCTGCAGCGGTCGCTCCCTACCTGGCCGCACACCACAGGTGGCGTCACAACAAAAACTTTTATTTCATCTCCCGTGTAAATATTACCCCTTTTAAAAGCAACCCCCAGGGTTAAGGAACCAGGCAACGGCCACCCAGTGACATCTCCCCAGCAATACATCACCCGGGACCAAGTACCCCATATCCCTGGTGCGTCACATGTTGATATTCCCCTATATACAGTATGAACCATATAGAGCCCCCTACATACAGCATGAGCCTCGACATTAGCCTGAATATGCAGTATAAGACCCTTCCATAGCCTCCCTATATACAAGATGAGCTCTTACATACCTTCTCCACATATAGCATGAGCTATTACACAACCACCTACAGTATGAGCCCCACATAGGCCCTTATATACAGTAAGAGCCCACTATATAGCCCCTCTATATACAGTGTGAACCCCACACAGCCTCTTTAATACTGCATGAGCCCTCACATAGCCTCTTATTTACATTATGAGCCCCACACAGCCTCCTAAGTACAGCATAAGCCCTAACATAGCCTCCTATATACAGTATATGAGGAGAACCACATAGCCTCCTATATACATTATTAGCCCCACATAGCCTCCTGTATACATTATTAGCCCCACATAGCCTCCTGTATACATTATTAGCTCCACATAGCCTCCTATATACAATGTTAGCCCCACATAGCCTCTTATATAAAATATTAGCCCCACATAGCCTCCTAAAAATATCATGAGCCCCAGATAGTCTCCTATATACTTCATGAGACACATATAGCCTGCTATGTACTTTATGAGCCTCATATAGCTTCCTACATACATGAGCCCCACATAGCTTCCTATATACAACATGCATCCCATATCGCCTTCTATATACAACATGCGCTCCATAAAGCCTCCTACATACTTTATGATCACGATATAGCCCCTATATACAGTTTGGTCCCATACACATATGAAAAAAACACTCCCCTTGCTCCCATTCCCCCAGCGCTCTGCTCTGGTCTCCAATGCACTGACGCTCCACACAGCACACATGATGATGTGACGTCATCGCGTCTGCTATCTTACATGCTGATTGGTGGAAGAAGGATCTGGCAGCCCCTCCTCCACCAATATTTCCACCGCCATCCACATCCTGAGGGTGCAGATAGTGGTGACATCGGGAGGAGGGCATGGTGTAGCCAGCAGTCCACTGTTTTCAGCCCTTTGACTATCTTGGTCCATGGCCTGGACTGGAAAAGCCAAAGGGCCACACTTTGCCCAGCCTTATGTTGGAGTATCCCAGCATGGACAGGGGATTTTTAAAGGAAACCTGTCAGGTCCCAAATGCGTTCTAACCTACAAATAGGGTGATGTGTGGCCTAGATACCCCTTTCTACCCATCCCTGTGTTGTAATATTGTTTAAAATGAATGTATAAAAAACAGTTTTAAAACTTACGTGTTCCCTATGTAAATGGGCAGAGGTTATAGTCCCCAGCGTGTCACTTCGTCCCTGGGCATTTGCATGTTTTCTGTGCTATCACACCCCTGTGATACCATAGATTTACATGAGCAACGTCACCGTCAGCTCCTGGGAATCCCGCACGTGCCTGTTTGCCATTCACACAGCCTTGTTAGCCGGGTATACGCTTGTCGGTTTCACAAGCGCACTGCGCATGCTCAGAAGACTCCTGTGGTTCTGACCATGCGCAGAGCACTTCTAAAGCCGGCAAGCAAAGACCCGGCTAAGAAGGCTACGCGAATGAGAATTGTGCACACGCGGGATCCAGGAGCTGATGGTGACGTCGCTCATGTAA
Organism: Anomaloglossus baeobatrachus; assembly: GCF_048569485.1. Classification (NCBI taxonomy): domain Eukaryota; kingdom Metazoa; phylum Chordata; class Amphibia; order Anura; family Aromobatidae; genus Anomaloglossus; species Anomaloglossus baeobatrachus. The sequence continues at coordinate 154,334,584 of NC_134362.1, forward strand.
ATCCATGGTATCACGCCCACAGGGGCGTGATACCATGGAAAGCATGCAAACGCCCACAGGGTGAAGCGACGCCCAAAGGACTAGTCCCTCTGCTGATTTACATAGGGAAGACGTAAGTTATAAAACTTTTTTAAAAAGTCATATTACACAATATTACAACACCGGGATGGGTAGGAAGGGGTTTATAGGCCACACATCACCCTGCTTCTTGGTTAAAAGGCATATAGGACCTTACAGGTTCCCTTTAAATTAAATGTTATCAAAAAGGAAGTAGGTAAAAATAAATAGATAAATAAAGCAGTTAAATAGGGGAGAGAAGGGAAGATAGGGAGTTTTTTAACAAAAATGTATTAGAAAAGAGATTAGATTATTACAATAATTAAGCATTTATAATTAAAAAAAAATAATTTAAATGAATGTTAGGATTGGACTAACTCTTTAAAAGTAATGGTGATAAAATGGAGTTAAACAAGTTCTTACTAGGTTGGTCAGCCTCTGAGAAATGCACTGGTGCAGAGGATGTCGCTAGTATGTATCAGAAATAAGAATGCTTGGATTACTTAAGAAAGATGAGGAATGGGGTTACTTGTGATTATTTTTAGCTCCTCTTTAGTTTGTTAAACTGCATTGTCTCGGATTCCAGATCTTTAAAAAGAAAACAAAAGCAATCGGATTGTCCCTGTGGGTATATACACCCTGTGGCTATATACACCCTGCGTCTTTAAAATTCAGGCGAAACTGACAAGTTTTTCAAGCAGAAGACTTTAGGAAAGTCTGGATTTTTTTTTCTTCTAAAACATCTTTTGTGTCTTTTTTTTTTAGTCATTTACTGAGTATTTTTCCAATTGGCTGGCAGAAGTTTTTTTTTGCAGGATTTTCCCATGTTTTTTGTGATGTCTTTTTTTATTGCTACTTTCTAGTTGTTTTCTTTTTCATTTCATTAAATAATGAAGGAACTGCAAGCAGTTGTTGTGTTTTTTTTTAGCACAATCAATGGCAAAATACGCCAAAAAATTTCCAGCCATTTTTTTAGCTTTCCCATTATCTTCATCAGAAGAATGAACTTTGCTTATTTTAAACATTTGGTGTTTTTAGATATATGAAGGGGTTAAAAGAAGTTCAAAAGCCTGAACATATGAACAGCGACTCATCTTTGCACGGACATGTAGACCGCCATTCTATTGAACATTTACTGATGTTTTTTTCAGGAGGTTTGTGCTGCACAATAGTTGATCCACTTTTACTTTGGTCCAGTTTTGACAAATCCCCCTCCATTGAGAACATGTACAGCGGCCACTAAATTCTGGGAAATTACCCCTATTTTACAAAATTCAAAGGGAATATTAGGTTCGAAAAAAGCGAAATCTGTAAACATGAATTTACATATTGGAGATTTTTAATTTTTTTTTCAGGAATTTTTGTGATTGTCTCTTTCATCTGAATGAACCCAGGCACAAGCTGCAAAAAAAACAAACAATCCATGTAGACAATGTCGGACTGAGCAGCCAAGAGCCCACCAGTAACACTGACTCTGGGGGCACTGTTGAGGTAGCCTCGTTCACACATTTATCTGTGGTTCCATGTAGTAATGCACGGGGTAGTTTGTTGAGTTAATGATGAGATTCTGCTTTTCTTCAGTACATAGTGAATAATATCATGGGGCCAAACCCATAAGTGTGGCTCCTTAAAGGGAACCTGTCACCAGGTTTTTCCCTTATAAGCTGCTGCCACCACCAGTGAGCCCTATGTACAGCATTGTAGAATACTGTATGTAAGAGCCCAGGCTGCTCTGTATCATATAAAAAAGACCATTATATTACTCAGCTGTGGGGCGGTCCAGTCTGATAGGTGCCGCAGATTTTAGTCCAGCGCCTCCTCTCTTCTTTCCATCGCCATCCTCATGCCCTGCCCCATGTGCATGACACGTCATACGTCATTTACACAGAGGCCTCCATTGTGCTCCTGCGCATGCACACTTTGATCTGCCCTGCTCAGGGCAAGGCAAAGTAATGTAATGCGCAGGAGCGAGGAAAGGGCAAAGATGGCTTGCGCATGCGCACTACAGTACTTTGATCTGCCTTCAGCTGCGCAAATCAAAGTGCGCCTACGCAGGACCTCAATGCAGGCTTCTCTATGAATGATGCAGGACACATCAAGTACAAGGGGCCGGGCAGGAGGACAGTGGTGGAAGAAAGACAGGAGGTGCCAGATTGAAACCAGCTTCACTCAGTGGACTGGACCACCCCGAAGGTGAGTATTATAAAGGTGTTTTTGATATTATACAGACCGACTTGGGCTCTTATATACAGTATTCTGGAATGCTCTATATAAGAGCCCACTGGTAGTGGCTGCAGCTCATAAGGAAGAAACATGGTGACAGGTTCCCTTTAAGTGTGCTGCAGAAATATACCAGAAATGTAATTACAATCTACAAGTGACATGCTGAGACCTCAACATTGCTGGAGCTACTGCAACCCCCCTACCTTCTGTCTCCTTCCCTATCATCCTGTAGAATCTAAGCCCACCAGAGCAGGATTCTCTTCCCTCTGTACCAGTCTGTCATTGTTAATTTTTTTACTGTAGCCTATATCTGTATTTTGTATGTAACCCCTTCTCATGTACAGCACCATGGACTCAATGGTACTATATAAGTAAATAATAATAATAGTAATAAGTGCTGCTCATATTGGGGGGTAAGTTGCTCACTCCAGCACAGGGGCCCACCTGGGAATTCCCCTGCTTCCCAGTGGGCCAGTCCGAGCCTGCATGTAGAGGAATAGAAACTGATTTCTTGTTTCAGAAATCTGTTGCTGTTCGCCCTCAGTTGTTAGTGCAGGGTGTAGACAGAGGAGCGATTAAGTGTATACCTAGGGTTTCCAGGGCTCGGATGGCATTAACTGTAGTTTACACTGCCTGCTCTGGGGAATGGCTAATTTGGCAACTCCTAATTATTCACTTCCACTCAAACCCAGTTCAAAGCCCTTGGAGTTTCAGCTTCAGAAAACAATTTAGAGTCCTGTAATAGAAAACAAAAATCTAACGTAATGGGGTGTGACACTTTTGGGAAATTCAATGCCAAAGCTTCTGAAGGAGTTTATACAAAAGCCACACAAGTTTGGAGTTTGTGAGAGGGACCGAGATATCAGCACACCTCCTAAATACATTTCATGCCAAAGACTTTATAATTACCTGTGACATCGCACTGATGACAACTCCTAGCCATTTTCTCTAATTGGGGAAAATAGATTTTTACTCTTTTTGTGCTGAGATGATATACACTTTATTGCTTACACTGATTGTAAATAGTGTATATACCGTATATATATATATATATATATATATATATATATATATATATATATTATTTACACTTATTGTCTTTACTATATATTCTGCTTTTATATATATATATATATACACCTTAATATGTTTTATTCTTAACACGTTGTTTTTATTATCTTTTCCATTTCATTATATATGTGTGCGTGTGTGCGTGTGTGTGTAATTCATATGAATAAAATAAAGCCTGAGAATGACTGTAGAAAATAGTTTGTTATATATTTTATTATTTACACATTTTTATGACCAATATATCTTATTATTAACACATTGTCTTTATTATATACCCTGCTTTATTTTATATATATATATATATATATATATATATATATATATATATATATATATATATATATATATATATATATATATATATATACACACACTATATATATATATATATATATATATATATATATATATATATATACATAATAGATAAGGATAAAATAAGCCTGACAAAGAACAGACCAAGAAAAATGTATAAGCTAGGTACCTCAAGCAATAAAGCCTGATAATGACTGTAGACTACATTATATATTTTGTTGTTTACATATATATGAAATGCAAATAATACAATGCATTGTTTATGTGGAGTGTAAACAATAGAATGTATAACAAAATACTCTACAGTCTTTATCAAGCTTTATTTTATTCTTATCTATAACATATATATATATATATATATATATATATATATATATATATATATATATATATATATATGTTATAGATAAGGATAAAATAAAGCTTGATAAAGACTGTAGAATTTGTTGTTATACATTCTATTGTTTACACTCTTCTTAAACAATGCATTTTATTGTTTACACTTTTTGCCTTTATTATATATTCTGATTCATTATATATTTCTTGCGTGTTTGGCTTTTTTTTAATTGGTTACACTTTATCATTCCTTAAACTGTAGGCATCAGATTTTCTTTAAGATGTGATTTATAGTGTGACTTCAATCTTAAAGATCTTGTGTAAATATTATCTTACAGTTTCATCCTTGATATACTGTCTAAAAAGTAAATACATTAAGAATAAAAAAAAGGAAGTAAGTTCTTTAAGGGCTGATGTAATCTACAACATATGAGATGACAATCCAGGACAGTAAAGTCCATAAGATAAGAAATAATGAGCCTTTAACAAAGAAATAGGTCGGGTGCTAATTAGAATTAATCCATGAATTAACCTAAAGGCTTTTGGTGTTTAGAAAACAGATACATTTAAAGTAGGAGTTGAATCCTGTAACCAAGGGGTTGGAGTCACAAGCTATGCAAACTATTACCTTTCCTTTGTTTTGTGATTTTTTTCTTTTTGTGTTTTTTTTCTTTCTTCGGCATTGAGTTTAAAGCTTTAAAGAAAGCCATTAAAAGATTATCACCTCTGATTTATGAAAATGCAGAATAATAACAACAAACCAGACAATGAGATGACAGTGTTCTGTGGAGGACATTTATTCATTTCAGAATAAGGCGTGTTAAACACTCGGAATGAAGGGATACACAGAACAATACAGAGATGCCTTTACAATCTTGTCATTATTGAACACAATACAATTGTTTCTTTGTGAGTGAGATTTTTTTTTGTTATATTCGAGATTGGTAGGAAAATACAAGGCATTGAATGCATAGATTATTCTGTGTTTCAAAATTGACATCTGCATTTAGTTTAGTAAATAATGCATTTTTACACATTGTATATTTTTAGGAATCTGTCCTGCGTGGCTTTAGCTTGATTTAGCAATATTTCTTTTTATCTGATTGCTGCAAAATGAATAGAAAATTATTTTTTAAACATTATTAAAAATCTATCCATTCTCTATCCATGCCTTTATCTATCCATCTGTCTTTTAATCTATCTTCCTATCCATTTATCCATCTATCCATCTCTCTATCTATCTATCCATCCATCCATCCATCCATCTATCTATCTATCTATCCATCCATCTATCCCTCTATCTCTCTATCTATCTATCATTATCTATCTATCTATCCCTCTATCTATCCCTCTATCTATCTATCTATCTATCTATCTATCTATCTATCATTATCTATCTATCTATCTATCTATCTATCCATCTATCCCTCTATCTATCCCTCTATCTATCTGTCACGCTCCCCGGGTCCTCTGCTCCGTTCCCCGGGTCCTCTACTCCGCTCCCCGGCTCACCTGCCACGCTCCCCGCTCTCCAGCCTCCGGTGCCCGTACCTCCCAGGCCCCCTAGTCTCCGCTCCCGGCGCCCGACGGCTTTACAGTCCCTGGCCGGCTCCCCTGCGTCCTCCTCTCAGCTTCCTGCCCTGGCTTCTGGCACCCGGGCCGCGTGCATGCGCATTAGGGCGCGCGCGCGGTCACTGACCCTTTCTTAAAGGGCCAGTGTCAATTAACAGGAAATGAGGCACACAGGTACAGGGTATATAGGGGGTTAATGTCCAAGGGAGCGGGGCCTGTTCTTCGTGTTTTCCCAAGCTAGGAGTCAGGTCTCCTTGTGTTCTGTGAGATACTTACCTCTCTGTCTTCTAGAGCCGATCCTGCATCGCCATCCGGTCCTGCGGTACCTCGAACCCCGAACGCTGCCCATCTGCCATCCTGACAGTCCGTACCATCTCGGATCCCTGCGGTGACCCGTCATCTCGCTCCAACGGTTCCGGACCCCGCCTGACTCCATCACGGCTTCCGAACCTGAGCTCCGTCACCCGGACCACCATCAGTGACCTCGTGGTCCCAGGGACTTCTCCATTTTCTCCCAGTGCACGGACTGTCCTGCTACCTACAGTGCTCCGGTTACCGGACTCCTTTCCCTCATCCGGGAGTTCGGCCCAGTGGATCCACCTCCAGGGTCTACCCGTCCATCTGGCCCTAACAGTAAGAACAGGCCATGGATCCCGCCGAAGCACTAGCGGCCTTGCATGAGGAACTCCAACGCCAGCGTGAAGTCCAGACCCGCAAGCTGAACTTTATGACTTCCGTGGACACCCGCCTGACCACGCTACAAGCGGCAGTCACGTCTTCAACATCCCGAGCCTCCACTAGTCAAGCCACGACCCCCGCTCCCGTGGCTGCCTCTTCGGATGCTTCCAGACTGCGTTTGGCCTCACCACCCCGGTACGCCGGAGATCCCAAGACCTGCAGAGGGTTTATAAACCAATGCTCCCTCCATTTCACGCAGCTGCCACATCTGTTTGCCTCCGACCAAGCCAAGGTCGCCTTCATCATGTCTCACCTTGAGGGCGAGGCACTGGCGTGGATGAACCCCTTGTGGGAGAAGGAGGAACCTATGACCAAGAACCTCCAGGAGTTCCTGCAGGCCTTTCGCAGCACCTTTGACGAACCCGGACGCGCCTCCGCGTCTGCGTCATCACTTCTCCGGTTACGTCAGGGAACACTGACGGTGGGTCAATACGCCATCCGTTTCCGCACCTTGGCTTCAGAACTCGGGTGGAATAACGAGGCCCTAACCGCCGCCTTCTGGGAAGGACTATCGGGTCGAATCAAAGATGAGCTGGCTGGACGTGATGTACCGTCCACCCTGGACGCCCTGATTACCCTAGCGACTCGAGTGGACATACGCTTTCAGGAGCGGTCCAAAGAGGTATCCCGTGAGAGACGTCCGGTACGGCATTCATCTCCTCCACAGAAGCCCGCCGTACTCCAGTCAACGGCCTCTGGTGTCTCCGTCCATGAGCCCATGCAGATCGACCGTGTACGACAGTCTGAACAACGTCGAGCAGAGCGGCTCGCCAAGGGTCTCTGCTTTTACTGCGGAGAGGGCACACACCTGCTACGCGCCTGTCCAGAGAGGCCGGGAAAGTCCAAAGCCTAGGGTTGGTAGGAGAGGCCACCCTAGGTGCTGGGACTCTCTCAGACCCAGTTACATGGACTGTGCAAGTGACAACGGGAGAGACGCGGTTTACGGCTGAGGCGTACCTCGATTCTGGGGCAGCAGGCAATTTCATCAAGCAGGCCACGGTGGACAAGTACCAGGTGCCTGTTACTCCACTCGCCAAACCTCTTGTGATTGCCTCTGTGGATGGGAGACCTCTCTCTGATACCATCTCCTGGATCACCAAGCCGCTTGAACTGCGTATCGGTGCTCTGCACACCGAGAACATCGCTCTCTACGTCCTCCCACATATGTCACATCAAATCCTGCTGGGCCTTCCCTGGTTGCGGACACACGAGCCTTCAGTCAGCTGGGGCACTGGCGATATCACTCGATGGGGGCCTTCTTGCCATGAGAGGTGTCTGAAGACCATACAACCCATCCGGCGACCTCCGGTTCCCGAGTCCCTACCGGGACTGCCCTCAGCCTATTGGTCCTTCGTGGACGTCTTTGATAAGAAGGAGTCCGAAGTACTTCCGCCACATCGTCCTTACGATTGTGCCATTGACCTGCTCCCGGGAACTACACCACCTCGAGGACGGATATATCCACTGTCTCCAGCCGAAACAAGGGCCATGTCTACGTACATCACAGAGAGCCTGGCTAAGGGATTCATCCGGAGATCCTCCTCTCCTGCTGGAGCAGGCTTCTTCTTCGTAAAGAAGAAAGAGGGTGACCTACGCCCATGTATAGACTACCGGGGATTGAACCTAATCACCGTGAAAAACAAGTACCCCCTGCCGCTCATCCCCGAATTGTTTGATCGGCTCAGAGGAGCTCGTGTGTTCACCAAGTTGGATCTTCGGGGTGCCTACAACCTGGTCCGTATCCGCTCAGGGGATGAATGGAAGACTGCGTTCAACACTCGCGATGGGCACTATGAATACTGCGTGATGCCCTTCGGCCTGTGTAACGCACCAGCAGTCTTCCAAGAATTAGTGAACGATGTGTTTCGGGACCTTCTCTACGTCTGTGTGGTGGTATATCTGGATGACATCCTTGTCTTCTCTCCGGACCTCCAGACCCACCGAGAGAATGTGCAACTGGTTCTACAAAGACTGAGAGAGAATCGTCTGTACGCCAAGTACGAGAAGTGCGTCTTCGAACAGTCTTCTCTCCCCTTCCTGGGGTACCTCATCACCGATACCGGACTGCAGATGGATCCAAAGAAGGTCTCCTCCATTCTCAACTGGCCTCCTCCTTCTGGACTGAAGGCAATCCAACGCTTTCTGGGATTCGCTAACTATTACCGCTAGTTCATTCCTCACTTCTCGGCTCTGACTGCTCCTCTCTCCGCCTTGACCAAGAAGGGGGCTAATCCAAAGGACTGGTCACCTGCGGCCGACGCCGCGTTTGGCGCTCTAAAGCGAGCCTTTGCCTCCTCTCCTGTACTCCACCGTCCAGCGTTAAACCGCCAGTTCACCTTGGAGGTGGATGCCTCCTCCTCGGGAGCCGGAGCAGTGCTCATGCAGAAGTCCTCCTCTGGGAAGATGGTGACGTGCAGTTTCTTCTCCAAGAGCTTCTCCGCGCCTGAACGCAATTACACCATCGGTGACCGAGAGCTATTGGCGGTTAAACTGGCTCTGGAGGAATGGCGCTATCTTCTGGAAGGAGCAGTGTACCCTGTCATTGTTTACACGGACCACAAAAACCTGGAATACCTGCGGACTGCTCAGCGACTGAACCCACGGCAAGCCAGGTGGTCCTTGTTCTTTGCCCGGTTCGACTTCCAGCTTCATTTCCGACCCGCGAACAAGAATGTACGCGCTGATGCCTTGTCTAGGTCTTTCGTGCCCGTGGAACAGGAGGAAGAGACATCTCAACCCATCATCTGTCCAAGTAAGATTATTCCGGTGGCTCCTGTCACCCTGGGCCAGATACCGCCCGGGAAGACCTATGTCTCTGAGACAGACAGGCAAAAAGTGTTACACTGGGGCCATGCCTCGAAAACAGCCGGTCATGCAGGTCAGAAGAAAACATGGAGCGCTATTGTACGTCATTACTGGTGGCCATCCCTGCGCACGGACGTCGCCTCTTTTGTCTCTGCCTGCTCCTCCTGTGCCAGGAACAAGACACCCAAACACCTGCCATACGGCCGTCTTCTGCCTCTGCCCATACCCTCAGTTCCCTGGCAACACATAGCGATGGACTTTATTACGGACTTGCCATTGTCCTCCGGACACACAGTCATATGGGTCGTGGTGGATCGGTTCTCTAAAATGGCCCATTTCGTTCCTATGGCTGGACTGCCCTCTGCTCAGGAACTCGCGGACGCCTATATACATCACATCTTCCGCTTGCATGGCTTTCCATCCCACATAGTGTCCGACAGAGGAACTCAGTTCACCTCCCGCTTCTGGAGGGCTCTCTGCAAACATCTGGGAGTGACTCTGGACTTTTCTTCGGCCTACCACCCTCAGTCGAACGGCCAAGTGGAATGGGTCAATCAGATATTGACCTCTTTCTTACGTCACTACGTGAACGCCCATCATGACGATTGGTCCACGCTTCTTCCTTGGGCTGAATTCTCCCATAATCACCACGTCAGTGAGTCCTCCTCCAGTTCTCCCTTCCATGTCGTCTACGGACTTCAGCCGTCTGTCCCATTGCCTGTATCCTCGTCCTCGGACATCCCTGCTGCTGATGCAGTACTCCGTGACTTTACAACCATTTGGGACTCAGTTAAGGCGTCCCTTGCACGGGCAACCCTGCGGATGAAGAGACACGCGGACAAGAGACGCCTGGACCCTCCGTGTTTCTCTCCGGGAGATCTCGTCTGGCTTGCTTCCAAGTACATCCGACTGAAGATACCATCCTACAAGCTGGGACCTCGCTACATCGGACCGTTTAAAGTCCTCGGCAAGATCAATGAGGTCTCCTACAAACTGCAGCTCCCGGCCACGATGAGAATACCCAACTCCTTCCACGTCTCTCTGCTCAAGCCGGTTGTCCTTGGTCCCTTCTCCGCTGCCGCCAGTCCGGCTCCTCCTCCTATTGCTGAGGACGACATCTATGCGGTAAGAGATATCGTGGCCATGAAGACCGTGCGTGGTCGGCAGTTCTTCCTGGTGGACTGGGAAGGGTATGGTCCTGAGGATAGGTCCTGGGAGCCCAGGGAGAACGTGGGCACTCCTCTGATCCGTGCCTTCCTGTCCCGGTTGCGGGGAGGGGGGCGTGGGGGGGGGTACTGTCACGCTCCCCGGGTCCTCTGCTCCGTTCCCCGGGTCCTCTACTCCGCTCCCCGGCTCACCTGCCACGCTCCCCGCTCTCCAGCCTCCGGTGCCCGTACCTCCCAGGCCCCCTGGTCTCCGCTCCCGGCGCCCGACGGCTTCCCAGTCCCTGGCCGGCTCCCCTGCGTCCTCCTCTCAGCTTCCTGCCCTGGCTTCTGGCACCCGGGCCGCGCGCATGCGCATTAGGGCGCGCGCGCGGTCACTGACCCTTTCTTAAAGGGCCAGTGTCAATTAACAGGAAATGAGGCACACAGGTACAGGGTATATAGGGGGTTAATGTCCAAGGGAGCGGGGCCTGTTCTTCGTGTTTTCCCAAGCTAGGAGTCAGGTCTCCTTGTGTTCTGTGAGATACTTACCTCTCTGTCTTCTAGAGCCGATCCTGCATCGCCATCCGGTCCTGCGGTACCTCGAACCCCGAACGCTGCCCATCTGCCATCCTGACAGTCCGTACCATCTCGGATCCCTGCGGTGACCCGTCATCTCGCTCCAACGGTTCCGGACCCCGCCTGACTCCATCACGGCTTCCAAACCTGAGCTCCGTCACCCGGACCACCATCAGTGACCTCGTGGTCCCAGGGACTTCTCCATTTTCTCCCAGTGCACGGACTGTCCTGCTACCTACAGTGCTCCGGCTACCGGACTCCTTTCCCTCATCCGGGAGTTCGGCCCAGTGGATCCACCTCCAGGGTCTACCCGTCCATCTGGCCCTAACACTATCTATCTATCTATCTATCTATCCATCTATCTATCGATCCATCAAATCAAATCAAATAAGCTTTATTGGCAGGACCAAATACAAATTAGTTTTGCCAAAGCAAGTGTACATTAGGGACTGGGACTGTGGGGATGGTGGGTAGGGACCATAGTGAAGATGGATGGGGCACATCCAGGGTGGGGACTGTAGGTATTATGGATGGGGCACATCCAGGGTGGGGACTATAGGAAGAATGGATGGGGCACATCTAGGGTGGGGACATTGGGGGCTATGGAAGTCCATGGCTTATGATGGGGCATATCCAAGGTGGGGACTGTAGGAAGCATGGATGGGGCACATCCAGGGTGGGGTCTGGGGGGCCACATCTAGGATGGGGGGCTATGGAAGTCCATGGCTTATCATAGTTCTCTTTCTCGAATTCTATGACATTCGCTCACATACCGCACTGCTATCTCCACTGCGCTCTCTTCTTCCCCCAGCAGGATGTATGTTTTCTCTTCCTCCTTCATGGAGCTGAAATCCGGGAAGAGATGAGAGAGTCTCCTGAAGTGAGTGTCCCTCACTACTGAGCACTTGGTGCAGTGTAGCAGGAAGTGGGTTTCATCCTCCAGGGCCTCCAGGTCACAGTGTTGGCACAGTCTGTCCTCCCTGGGCTTGTAGCTCTGCTTGTGTCGGCCGGATTCGATAGCTAGACTGTGGGCACTGAGTCTATATCGGCTCAGGGTCCTGCGGTCTCTGGGATCCGGGAGTTTTTCCATATATGGCGCCAGTCTGTAGTCTCTCTGTAGTCTCTGGTATATGGTCAGTCTCTGTGAGGTGTTGATGTCGGTCCTCCAGTCATTGACATACCTCTCCTGGCCCTCGTCTACCATCTTCCTGATTCTGTTTTTTGTCAGGCTGCTGTGATTGGTTATTTTGTCCAGTTGGGTTTGGGAGAGCTGTGCCAGGGGTCCTGGTTCATCTGGACCACGTATATATATCAGAGCTTTGTGGTGATGGGAGCATGGATTGCTACTCTGTAGGTGAGCCCGAAATGATAGTGTCCTCTTCAGAACCGCTAGGTGTAGAGGGAATCTGCCCAGCTCGGCTCGACAGGTGCTGTTGGAAGTGCTTCGATGGACGTGGAGAAGGTGCTTACAAAATTCCAGGTGGAATATTTCTGTTGGGCTGGAATCCAACCTTGACCAATATGGGTAATTGTGAGGGCCCCAGACTTCACAACGTCCTGCCGTACAGGAGGATTGGGGCAATGATGGTATCAAAGATTAGCCAGACCCTTACTGGAGGCTTCAGATGATAGAGTTTCCTTCGGATGGCATAGAAGGTCTTGGAGGCCTTGTTTTTCAGGGTCTCTATGGCTTGGTTGAAGCTCCCTGACTGGTGAATTTCCAGGCCCAAGTAGGTGTATTTGTCTGTTCCTGTAAGAGTGCAGTTGTTTAGGACAAATGGAGGATGCTGGTCAAATCTCCTTTTTCTCTTCTGGAACACCATGATGTTGGTTTTCTTTAGATTGATCGGTAGTGCCCATGTGGAGCTGAATTTCTCCAAGATTTGTAGATTGTCTTGGAGGCCTCTCTCGGTTGGTGACAGCAGCAGTAGGTCATCTGCATAGAGCAAGAATTTCACCTGGGCGTCATGGAGTGTGAGACCTGGAGCAGGTGAAGATTCCAGAGCAGTAGCCAGCTCATTGATGTAGCTATTGAAGAGTGTTGGACTTAGGCTGCAGCCTTGTCTGACTCCTCGGCTCTGCTGGAAATAGGCCGTTCTTCTACTGTTCACACTCACACTGCAGATGTTCTCTGTGTAGGAACTTTTGATGACATCGTAGGTCTTTCCTCCTATTCCGCTCTCCAGCAATTTCAAGAACAAGCCCGAGTGCCACACTGAGTCAAAGGCCTTTTTAAAGTCTACAAAGCAGGCGTATATCTTCCCATGCTTTGTATTGTGGACGTGGCTCTGAATGAGACTGTGCAGGGTGTAGATGTGGTCCGTGGTGCGGTGGTTTGGCACGAACCCTGCTTGGCTTTTGCTCAGGACATTGTGCTCGGTAAGGAAACTGAGGATCCTTTTATTTAGGATGCTGTTGAACAGTTTTCCCAAGTTACTGCTGACACATATGCCTCTGTAGTTGGCAGGGTCATACCTGTCCCCACTCTTGTGGATCGGTGTAATGAGTCCTTGGTTCCAGGTACGAGGGAAGTAACCAGCACTCAGCACAATGTTGAACAGTTTAACCATTGCAGCTTGAATTTCTGGTGGACTGTACTTCAGCATCTCTGGGGGGATTCCATCCAGACCGCTAGATTTTTTTACACTTTATGGAAGTGATTTTCTCTGCAACTTCCTGTAATGTAACTGGTGTGTCCAGTGGGTTTTGGAAATTTTTGATTTTCTCCTCCATTGCCTTTAGTTTTGATGTTATGTTTTCCTGCTCTAGGCTTAGTCCTTCTTTTGGGATGTCTTTGTAGAGGTCTCTGAAGTACTGGAGCCAGATGTTACCATTTTGGATATGGGTGTCATTCTTTTTCTTGCTCTTCGTGTCCATGTGGTTCCATATTTCCCAGAAGGAGTTGTCTTGGAGGGCGTCTTGGAGTTGGCTAAGTTTGGTAGAGATGTAGCTCTGCTTCTTCCTCCTGAGGATGGTTTTTTACTGTCTTTATATTTTATTTCTGACGTCTTGGACCATTTATAGGATGGAGGTCGGTTGTAGAGGCTGCTCTGCTGTAGCTTTTGTGTAGATGGTTTCTCTGTAGATTTCATGTACAGGAGAAGTTGGCTGTGGTCTGACAGGTGCGTTTGTGGGGTGACTATGAAGGCGCTAATATTTGCCGGGTCCATATCTGTAATGGCGTAGTCTACTACACTCCTTCCTACATGGGAGTTTAGTGTATATCTTCCCAGTGAGTCTCCCTTCTTACGTCCATTAAGAATATGAAAACCTAAACTTTTACATAAGTTCAGGAGCTTTTTGCCACTTTTTGTTGACTGTACTGTCATAGCTGTTTCTCTCTGAGTGTTCTGAGTCGTGACTGTCATTCTCTGTCCCAAATATGTAGATGTTTCCATCTGTGGTCAGAAAGTCTTTTTCTCTCCCTGTTCTTGCATTGAGGTCTCCAAAGATGAGAACTTTGCCCAGGACCTGATAATGGGTGGCTTCTTCTTGTAAGATCTCAAAGCTGTCTGGATTGAAGTAGGGGGACTCCAGCGGTGTGCAGAGGTAGACATCAGACTGAGAGGTGAGGATGGAGCTGCTGATTCTGATCCATATGTGGCTGCCTCCTATCTTCACTGGTTTGATGTACTGGTGGAGCTCTTCTTTATACCAGATCAATATTCCTCCTGAGCAGCGGCCCTGTTTGATGTTTTTATTTTTCAGGGCAGGGACAGAGATTTCTCTGTATCCGATTGGCACCAGAGATTCGTTTTCAGCTCTGGTCCATGTTTCCAGGAGGATCTGAATGTCTATATTTTTCAGTCTTTGAATAAAGTCGCGGTCATTTGTTTTACATCCAAAGGACGAGGTGCTCAGGCCTTGGATGTTCCAGCTGCTGATTGTGAATGAGGTCATTTTTTTTCTATATGCCTCATGTGTATATACCTTGCAATGAGTGTGGCTGTGTAAGACACTCTGGATTTACGACTGGTTTATAGATGTGTTAGGTTTGATCCAGTCACATTAGTTTCCTACACAATGTGCTGAGCAGGGTTCTAATCTCTTCCATATCTCTGCCCTGCATGTCTCTGTGTGGGGCTGATGGTCCCCTCTATGGTGGTCTCCTCTGATGGCCCGATTTTGGGTGAAGGGCTTTGTTTCTGGTATCTTGTGATGAAATTGGGGTTTTCTGTCTTTTTATTGTTGGGGGTCTTTCAATGGGATTTTAGTTGTTGTTGAGTCCAGGCATAGGGTCCCTGTTTAGTATAATGTCCTTCAGCTTTTTGGCCAGTAGGATGACCCCTTGTTTGTTTAGGTGCTTGTCGTCATAGAGGTGTTGGTGATTTATGGAGGGGTGTTGTGCCAGGATCACGTCGGGCACAGCCTTGATTCTTGTGGTCAGGTCCTTGTTGATGCTCTGGATAGTTTGGCTGGATACATCATTTCTTGGGAGCAGAGATGATAGAATTATTTTGCTGTCCGGGAATTTTAGTTTTGCCGTCTTTGCTAGTTGGGTCAGTTGTCTTGCGATCTGCTGGTGTTGGGCTGGCAGATTGTTTGTTCCTGTGTGTATAAAAATATGATTTGGGCTTGTAAATCGTGGGTTATTGAGGACTGCTGTCACCTGCTCAATAGTTGCACAGCGGATTTTATTGACCCTTTTTCCTGGGAATAGTCGCCATGTATTCAGGTATTTCCCATTTGCGTCCATTATTAGGATGGTATCAAAACTTTGTGAGGTCACAGGTGGGGTATGTGGTTGAATCTGGGGGTCTAGCCATCTCTCTATCTATCTTGCTCTATCTATATATCCCTCTATCTATCTATCTATCTATCCATCTATCATCTATCCATCCATCCATCTATCCATCTATCCCTCTATCTATCCCTCTATCTAACTATCATCTATCTATCTATCTATCTATCCCTCTATGTATCCATCTATCCCTCTATCTATCTATCTATCTATCTATCTATCTATCCCTCTATCTATCTATCTATCTATCTATCTATCTATCTATCTATCTATCTATCTATCTATCTATCCCTCTATCTATCTATCTATCTATCTATATATCTATCCCTCTATCTATCTATCTATCTATCTATCCCTCTATCTATCTATCTATCCCTCTATCTATCTATCTATCTATCTATCTATCTATCTATCTATCTATCTATCTATCTATCTATCTATCTATCTATCTATCTATCCATCTATCCCTCTATCTATCCATCTATCTATCTATCTATCTATCTATCTATCTATCTATCTATCTATCTATCTATCTATCTATCTATCTATCTATCTATCTATCCATCTATCCCTCTATCTATCCATCTATCTATCTATCTATCTATCTATCTGTCTATCTATCTATTTATCTATCTGTCTGTCTATCTATCTGTCACAATGTTACTTTGGGAGAGCAAAAAACGATGTCCCTTTTCCGGATTACTCTTATTGGTGGAGATGCCAAAGACCCCTGCCTATCTATACTACTCTAATATCCCCCTTCCCAGGGAGGAACAGGGCAGAAGTGAGATAGTAAACCAATAAGGGTAGACCAGGGAAACTGAAAGCATTGACACACTGTACGCACACAGGAATAGACAAAGAGAGACTCAGGAGAAAAACAGGAACAGGAAGGCAGCAACAGAAGGCAACAAGGGTTAATTCCAAAGCTAAACACAGCAACAGGTATCACACAAAAGTGTATGGATCACTAAAGCACTCCCAGACCAACTAAGATAAACTGTAGCTGGCATAGGTAGAATAATCCAGCCAGCATATATAGCAGCGGAGCAGATGTGATTGGTCCCCTACAGCAGGTGATCCTAACAATCAGACTAGCAGAAATTAACTCCTGCTACCCTGCGTCTGATTTATCACTTAGCCGGTCGACAGCTGAGTCTGCCTGTGTAGTGTATGTATTGTATTTATCTATCTATCTACCTTTATCATCTATCTATATGAAGAACTATAAAATATAATAAAAATAATATTATATTAATAATATCATATAAAATATGCTTTTTTTGATAAAATTAGCATTAAGCACATTGTGCTATTTACATACAGTGCCTTGCGAAGGTATTCAGCCCCCTTGAATTTTTCAACCTTTTCCCACATTTCAGGCTTCAAGAAAACCAATTAGAAGTGCACAGCCATAGTTTATACGGCTGATTTATCTGGAATAGGGGGGTGCACCTGTCAAGCAAAGCCAACCATATCAATCACAAGAAAAGCGCTTGACCAAAGGCACTCACTCCAGATTTAGAGTAATATAATACGATTTTTATTTGTGTATCAAAAAGTTTAAAAACACACATACAAAATACAACACAGTGCAGACATATTAAAAAAGACCAAGGACAATGGTAATGAGACCCAATCCAGAATAAAACCTCTCAAAAATATATTGTACCAGAATCACCATAAATAGTTCAAAATGTATAACAATACAGATAATGAATCAGAGATATAACCATCTTATAAATAGGTATACGTTGAGACAGACATTCTATCTCTCAAGCAGCATTGTGACCAAATAGTCAGAGCAGCAACTGCAATACCTCATAGGCAGAAAATTCCTATCATGGTGATTCCCTATCTGAAAATAGAGATGGAGAACCTGGCCCAAAGCGTGTCGCTGTTAGCTTCATCAGGGGCAGTGGGACACAATTGTGAAGGTGAACGAAATTTATTGCTTATTTTAAACTTTTATAAAAATAATAAACTGAAAAGTGGGGCGTGCAATATTATTCATCCCCTTTAAGTTAATACTTTGCATCACCACCTTTTGCTGCGATTACAGCTGCAAGTCCCTTGGGGTATGTGTATCAGTTTTGCACATCGAGAGACTAAAATTCTTGCCCATTCTTTCTTTGTAAACAGCTGGAGCTGAGTGAGGTTGGATGGAGAGCGTTTGTGAACAGCAGTTTTCAGCTCTTTCCACAGATTCTCGATTGGATTCAGGTCTGGACTGTGACTTGGCCCTTCTAACACCTGGATATGTTTATTTGTGAACCATTCCATTGTAGATTTTGCTTTATGTTTGGAATCATTGTCTTGTTGGAAGACAAATCTCCGTCCTAGTCTCAGGTCTTTTGCAGACTCCAACAGGTTTTCTTCAAGAATGGTCCTGTATTTGGCTCCATCCATCTTCCCATCAATTTTAACCATATTCCCTGTCTCTGCTGAAGAAAAGCAGGCCCAAACCATGATGCTGCCACCACCATGTTTGACAGTGGGGATGGTGTTTTCAGGGTGATGAGCTGTGTTGCTTTTACGTCAAACATATCGTTTGGCATTGTGCCCAAAAACTTTTATTTTGGTTTCATCTGACCAGAGCACCTTCTTCCACATATTTGGTGGCTCCCATGTGGCTTGTGACAAACTTTAAACTACACTTTTTATGGATATCTTTGAGAAATGGCTTTCTCCTTGTCACTCTTCCATAAAGGCCAGATTTGTGCAGTGTATGACTGGCTGTTGTCCTATGGACAGACTCTCCCACCTCAGCTGTAGATCTCTGCAGTTCATCCAGAGTGATCATGGGCCTCTTGGCTGCATCTCTGATCAGTCTTCTCCTTGTTTGAGATGAAAGTTTTGAGGTACGGCCAGGTCTTGGTAGATTTGCAGTGGTAGGATACTCCTTCCATTTCAATATGATCGCTTACACAGTGCTTTTTGGGATGTTTAAAGTTTTAGAAATCTTTTTGTAACCAAATCCGGCTTTAAACTTCTCCACAACAGTATCACGGACCTGCCTATTGTGTTCCTTGGTCTTCATGATGCTCTCTGTGCTTTACACAGAGCACTGAGACTAGCACAGAGCAGGTGCATTTATACGGAGACTTGATTACACACAGGGGCTTATATTTATCATCATCAGCCATTTAGGACAACATTGGATCATTCATAGATACTCCATGAACTTCTGGAGTGAGTTTGCTGCACTGAAAGTAAAGGGGGTGAATAATTTTGCACGCCCCAATTTTCAGTTATTTATTTTTTAAAAAAAATTAAGATAAGCAATACATTTGATTCAACTTCACAATTGTGTCCCACCTGTTGTTGATTCTTCACCATAACATTAACATTTTTATCTTTATGTTTAAAACCTGAAATGTGGGAAATGGTAAAAGTTTGAAACATTCAAGGGAAGCTAATTCTTTCGCAAGGCACTGTATACTACTAACTACAACTTTTTAAAGATGCCAGTACCATTATATACCTGAGATGATATTTATTTTATTCACTTATATAGCGCTATTAATTCCACAGTGCTTTATAGAAGTGATCATCACTGTCCCCATCGGGACTCACAATCTACATTCCCTATCAGAATGTCTTTGGCGTGTGGGAGGAAACTGGAGTACCTGGAGGAAACCCATGCAAACACAGGGAGAACATACAAACTGCTTGCAGATGTCTTACTTGGTGGCCATTTTCCATCCACAAATACACATGCAGTGCTGCTTTTGAAAGTAAGGAGATGAGTAAAGAGCTGCCACATTCCTCTGTTTACACTTTTCCTGGGGCTAAAAGCAAAATTAGCTAAAACAATTGACATCGTCATCTTCAGTTTACCCCGAGGCTTTCATATGTGCCATTTTGATGTAGTTTTTAAAGCCAATGGGAGGGGAAATGTATGGGAAAGATTACGCTTTATTCTTTTAATCCACTTCTAGATTTTACTTAATGAATTGCATCAAAATTGTGTTTCTGTCAATACTTCCCTACACTTCCTCATCAGAAAGTAGTTTGTTGGGGGGGGGGGGGTTTCTTGTAAAACTAGTGCTGATTTTCTGCTTTTATTGTTATTTAAGACATTTTCTTTGTGCTTTTTTCCATTGATAAAAGCCTTTAAGAAAACATAAGAAAATAGAACATATAAAAAAAATGCAAAAGTGACTTTTTATTGTTCAAAACTTCTAGTCATTACATGGAGTTGTTACAGTCACCACTCACTATATTATTATTATTTTTATTTATTAATATAGCGTCATTTATTCCATGGCGCTTTATAAGTGAAAGAGGGTATACGTACAACAATCATTAACAGTACAAAACAGACTGGTATAGGAGGAGAGAGGACCCTGCCCGCGAGGGCTCGCAATCTACAGGGTACAATGAAGGCACTATAATAATTCCCTGAAACTTTGAGTCATAGCCTGCCAAGCTAGCCAGGCCTTCAATCGATGTCCAGGAGAGTGATCAGAGCAGTATAATGACTATAGTATAATGACTGGAGACTGTAACGGCTCCCTGCACCACTCCGATGATTGAAAGTTAGCAGCTACAGGGAGGATATAAGTTACTTTCTTCTTCTAGCCACTGCTTCAGTAAGACAGGCAAGTAGTGGTGAGCGAGCACTACCATGCTGGGGTGTTCAGTACTTGTAATGAGCAGGTTGGATGCTCAGTCAGGCAAGACTCATATACAGAGTATAATAGAAGTCATTGGGAAACTCAAGCATTTTGCAGAATGATCTTCCAAAAAATGCATGAGTTCCACATTCACTTCCATTATACTCTGTACACAAGACGTTCCTGATCGAACATCCAACCTGCTTGTTACGAGCACCGAACACCCGAGTATGTTAGTGCTCGCTCATTACTACCTGCCTGCCTTACTGAAGCAGTGGTTACATGGAGAAAATAACATATCCTCCCTGTAGCTGCTAACTTCCAGTCAGCGGAATGGTGATGCTCGTTTTGAGTATTGAGCATCCGAGCTGGATTTTAACCCCTTAGCGACCCATGACGTACTGGGTACGTCATGGATCGTGTGAGGTTAATCCCTGCGGCGATCCACGCACATATCATCTGATTTCAACACCTGACATGTGTGCCTGCTAGTCTCGAGTGGAATCGCTTATACCCATGACTATTAACCCCTTACATCTCGCTGAGAGAGATGTATATGCGCACAGCCATTATGATGACTTACCCCGCCCCCATCGGAGGTCAGGTGACGTGAATATGTGACTTCTGGTGCTTGCCATGGTAGCACAGGGTCATGTAATGATGCCTGTAGCTAACATGAGTCACTTGCTCTCAATGCCGGAATAGTACTGCCATTGAAAGTAAAGCAGCACATCTGCACATCTCAGCTGTATAGCTGTGATCAGCAGATATGGCAGAGTGATTATATTGTGATCGTTATAGTACCCTAGGGGACCTGGTAAAATAAAAAAAAATAAACAAAAAGTTTTAAAAAAATTTGAAAAAAAAATAAAAAAAAACAAAAGTTCAAATCACCCCCTTTCACCCCATTGAAAATTAAAAGGTTAAAAAAATTTAAAAAATACACATATTTGGTATCACCGCGTTCAGAAATACCCAATCTATCAAAATATAAAAGCAATTAATCTATTCGGTAAACAACGTAGCGGCAAAAAAATTCCAAACTCCAAAATTATGTTTTTTTGGTCACCGCAAATTTTGCGCAAACTGCAATAACAGGTGATCAAAACGTAGCATCGGCATAAAAATGATACCGATAAAAAATGCCAGCTCGAGATGCAAAAAATAAGCTGTCACTGAGCCATAGATCCTGAAAAATGAGAACTCTACGGGTTTTGGAAAAAGGCACAAAACGAGCGCCACTTTTTTGGACAAGCTTGTGAATTTTTTTTAACCCCTTAGATACAAGTAAACCTATTCATGTTTGGTGTCTACAAACTTGCACCAACCTGAGACATCACAACAACACATCAGTTTTACCATATAGTGAACATGGTGAATAAAATATCCCAAAAACTATTGTGCGATCACACTTTTTTGAAGTTTTTCCACACTTGAAATTTTATTGCTGTTTTCCAGTACACTATATGGTAAAACGTATGGTTTCATTTAAAACTACAACTCGTCCACAAAAAACAAGCCCTTAAGGCCCCGTCACACACTACGATATATCTAACAATATGTCGGCGGGGTCACGGATTTTGTGACGCACATCCGGCATCGTTAGAGATGTCGTAGCGTGTGACACCTCCGAACGACTGTTAATGAGCAAAAATACTCACCTTATCGTTGCTCGTTGACACGTCGTTCATTTTCAAAATGTCGGTCCTCCTTCTGTGCTCCGGTTGTTCATCGTTCCCGAGGCAGCACACATTGCTACGTGTGACACCCCGGGAACGATGAACATAGCTTACATTCGGCCGCCGGCAATGAGGAAGGAAGGAAGTGGGTGGGATGTTACTTCCCGCTCATCTCCGCCCCTCCTCTTCTATTGGTTGGCCGCTGTGTGACGTCGCTGTGACGCCGAATGTCCCGCCCCCTTCAGGAAGAGGATGTTCGCCACCCACAGCGACGTCATTAGGGAGGTAAGTGCGTGTGACAGGGGGATAACAACTTTGTGTGCCACGGGCAACTAATTGCCCGTGACGCACAAACGACGGGGGCGGGTGCGAATATATCGTACCGTATGACACCACCTTTATATGGCAAGATTTCAGACAAATAAAAAAGTTACAGCTCTCTGAAGAAAGAGAGGGAAAAAAAACGGAAACACGAAAAACGCCCAGGGGCTTAGGGGGTTAATACTATTTATTTACAGATTAACCTTATATATGCTGGAAAATAGTGTTTTCTGGACATGATAGGTATACGATCTTTCTGTTTATGTAGAACATCTCGTTATCTGATTGCATTGGGTGATGTGCTGCCAAGAAAGAAGATTTTAAACTTCCTTAAGATCATCTCACCCAACAATGATGAGTTTTTATTACATTTTTGATTTTGCGTATTTTTGCTGAGGCAAAAACGCAGTGTTTTACAGTTTAAGCAAAGTGGATGGGATTTATAAAAATCTTCTTTCCTACTCAGCTCAATCTGACCTGGTTTTTCCAATTCGCAACATGTCAATTTCTCTTGCGGGTACTTAAAAAAAACAATGAAATAACATAAGTGTACTAAGGTGCGGTAATGGTGCGGAAATTCTGCAGCGTCAAAAACTCAACAAATACTGATCATAGGAACCTAGCCTTCTAAATAATTCCAATGTGGAATATCTGATTTTATCCTTTATATTGTTTTGTACTTATTTACTCAAGAGTATATTTTATTTTTATATGGAAATACAGGAAGGGAAGTCAAAGAAATCAGACACAAAAATAAATAATATTAAAAAAAATGAAAAAATCTAAAATTAATATTACTTTTTTAAACGTCAATATTACAAAAAGGATCTGCATCTCTGTAGATGTCAACTTGTACTAAATATACCACATGACTTGAGATGAGCGAATACTAAATATTTGGATTCAGATTATTCATATGAATACCTAGTACTTTTCCAGTATTCGTCATGAATAATGAACCTAATGCAAGTCTATAGGGAACCCAAGTATTTTTCTGGTAAATTATCAAGAAAAATGCTCTAGTTCCCCATTGACTTGCATTAGGCTTGTTATTCATGAGGAATACTGGAAAAATAATAGGTATTCATATGAATAATCCAAACCTGAATATTTAGTATTCGCCAATCACTAGTAATAACTAAAAATATGTAGGAAGACATTTTGATAAACTTTCCATAGGCCATACATGTTAGATGACACCCTCTACAAAACCAAAGATGCTCAAACATGCTCATGCAAGTTTCCTTTTTATGACAGAAGGAAAAAAAGCATCTGTCAGACTTTTATGGCACTTGTTTATTTTCTTCATGAACGTAGAATAAAGCATACTGAAATCTCCAATGCCCAACCCTTCTTTCTATTAATTCTTAGGGTGGTGTCACACACAGCGACGACGACAACGACGTCGCTGCTACGTCACCATTTTCTGTGACGTTGCAGCGACGTCCCGTCGCTGTCGCTATGTGTGACATCCAGCAACGACCTGGCCCCTGCTGTGAGGTCGTTGCTGAATGTCCAGCTTCATTTTTTGGTCGTCGCTCTCCAGCTGTGACGCACACATCGCTCTGTGTGACAGCGAGAGAGCGACGAAATGAAGCGAGCAGGGAGCAGGAGCCGGCTTCTGGCAGCTGCGGTAAGCTGTAAACAGGGTAAACATCGGTTAACCAGGAAGACCTTTCCCTGGTTACCCGATATTTACCTTCGTTACCAGCGTCCGCCGCTCTCGCTGCCAGTGCCGGCTCCTGCTCTCTGCACACGTAGCTGCAGTACACATCGGGTAATTAAACAGATGTGTACTGTAGCTAGGAGAGCAGGGAGCCAGCGCTAAGCAGTGTAAGCGGCTCCCTGCTCTCTGCACATGTAGCTGCAGTACACATAGGGTAATTAAACAGATGTGTACTGTAGCTAGGAGAGCAGGGAGCCAGCGCTAAGCAGTGTAAGCGGCTCCCTGCTCTCTGCACATGTAGCTGCAGTACACATAGGGTAATTAAACAGATGTGTACTGTAGCTACGAGAGCAAGGAGCCAGCGCTAAGCAGTGTACGCGGCTCCCTGCTCTCTGCACATGAAGCACAGCGATGCATATCGTTATGATCGCTGCTGCTTCTGCTGTGTTTGACAGCTAAGCAGCGATCATAACACCGACTTACAAGGTCGCTGTTGCGTCACAGAAAATGGTGACGTAACAGCGACGTCGTTGTCGCTGTCGCTATGTGTGAACCCAGCTTTACTTTTGGGAGAGAATCAGGAGACCTTCATCTACATTAGACAGTTGGCTGGTTCCGCTGAATTCAGTGAGTTTGGAAACTTGTTTAACCTGCTTTATTGAATTGGTTAGTGACCTCTGGCTAGACGGTTGTCCATTGAACAAACTTAAATATTAATATCCCACAGCTTGCTCAACCTCCTGTGTATTTTCTAGAGAGCCTAACAAGTTGCAGGGGTCTTCTGCCAAAATATCTCGGAGTAAAAAAAAAGTAGACAAGAAAAAATCTAATATTTTCAATCCTTTGGAGCAATTGGATCTTATCTTGTTTGGCTTTAGGACAAGTGATCAATGCAGTCAATCACTGGCTACAGTGGTCATGTCTCTGTCTGGACCAAACATGACCATCAGAGGACCTGGACAACATGGAAACAGAAGTGTGGGATGGAGAGAAAGAAGGAGAGTATTAATTACACTACGTATAATATGTAATCGTGGCTTTCTCCTCCGCCAATGAAACCTTAATCACAGTCAATCACTGGCCACTGTGCTCATATCTCTGTCAGAATCAAACATGACCATCAGAGGACCTCTATAACATGGAAACATAAGTTTGGGGTGGAGAGAAAGAAGAAGAGAATTAATTACACTACGTATAATATGAATTCATAGCTTTCTCCTCCGCCATTGAAACCTTAATCACAGTCAATCACTGGCCACTGTGCTCAAATCTTTGTCAGGACCAAACATGACCATCACAGGACCTGGACAACATGGAAACAGAAGTTTGGGGTGGAGAGAAAGAAGGAGAGTATTAATTACACTACGTATAATATGTAATCGTGGCTTTCTCCTCCACCAATGAAACCTTAATCACAGTCAATCACTGGCCACTGTGCTCATATCTCTGCCAGAATCAAACATGACCATCAGAGGACCTCTATAACATGGAAACAGAAGTTAAGGGTGGAGAGAAAGAAGGAGAGTATTAATTACACTACGTATACTATGCATTCATAGCTTTCTCCTCCGCCAATGAGACCATAACAAAAGGATTTTGAAGTCTTATCCCCTTCAAAATCCTCCTCAAAAGCCTCTTCAAAAAAATCTTTGAATATTCCTCCTAATCATAAAAAAATGGAAAATCCACTCTGCTGTTTTCTCAGAGAGATAGGTCCCTTTGAGGCGTATTCCTTGTGGAATCTATTCCAAATTTGATTCTGTAAGGTCAAAAGTCATCAGTACATAGAGTGGAGAAAAGAACACTTCAAAAGAGTCTTCAAAAACGGCTTCAGGATAAAAAAGAACGCCTCCAAAAACAAGAAGAAAACAAAGCATTTCCAGAAGAGGAATCCTCTTGAAAAACTTGTCAATTTTTCCCACCTCCTAAATCTCTGTGAGAACCTATCTTTATTAAAAGAAAAAAATCTATAGAATTTGTCTTTAATCGTCACGTGGCCCAACAATAGCACTGTAGTCACCTTGCCTAGTAGTGCCATGTCCCCGTTATTTCTCACTATGTGTTGTTTTTGGTTATATTTTATATTAAAATTTTAGTACTGGTAGGAAACATGTAAAATTTCAAAGTTTAATGCCGGCGTCACACGGGATGATCTATCATGCGATCGCGCGAGTGATCGTACCCGCCCCCATCGTTTGTGCGTCACAGGCAATTAGTTGCCCGTGGCACAAAGTCATTAACCCCCTGTCACATGAACTTACCTCCCGGGCGACGTCACTGTGGGCGACGAACATCCTCTTCCTGAATGGGGAGGGACGTTTGGTGTCACAGCGACGTCACACGACAGCCGGCCAATAGAAGCGGAGGGGCGGAGATGAGCGGAACGTAACATCCCGCCCATCTCCTTCCTTCCTCATTGCCGGCGGGACGCCGGTAAGCTGTGTTCGTCGTTCCTGGGGTGTTACACGTAGCGACATGTGCTGCCTCGGGAACGACGAACCACTGGAGCACAGAAGGAGGACCGATATTTTGAAAATGAACGACATGTCAACGAGCAACGATAAGGTGAGTATTTTTGCTCGTTCACCGTCATTCGGAGGTGTCACACGGTACGATATCTCTGACGATGCCGGATGTGCGTCACTAACGACGTGACCCCGACGACATATTGCCCGATATATCGTACCGTGTGACGCCGGCATTAGGCCTCTCATACACTGTAGTTGGTTGCCAACTGTGAGATGGTTCAACCGTTCGGCCAACCCCTATTTCGGCCATCTCTACCATACACAGGAGTGCACATTCTGTATGAGAGAGGGTAACATCCCTGACCATGGCTTATCTCTAGAGAATAAAATCATTGACAGTTCAACATTGGATATGTTGGATCCTTAACTCAATTGTTTAGGTCCCACATACACATTAGACTGTCAGCAAAACCTGTTGATGTTGGTGGGTTCGGCCGACGTTGGTCTAATGTGTAAGTGGGGCTTTACATTTACCAGTTAAAGACCACAAAAGGTGTTTTTATTATTTTTATATCACCCCGGAAGCAGTAAGGAACATTTCATACATATTATTGGTTCAACCTGTGTAGTCACACAGGGGCCAAAACGTAAGGGGCCCATTTCCACCTCAAAAGCAGGTGAAATTGTGTAGTATTATTGTTGTTGTTATTATTATTATTATTTATTATAGCACCATTTACTCTATGGCGCTTTACATATGAAAAGGGGTATACATAATAGGGAAAAGTACAATGATCATAAACAATACAAGGTACAGATAGGTACAGCAGGAGAGATGATCCTGCCCACGAGGGCTCACAGTCTACAGGAGGAGAGAGGACCCTGCCCGCGAGGGCTCACAGTCTACAGGAGGAGAGAGGACCCTGCCCATGAGGGCTCACAGTCTACAGGGAAGAGGTGAGGATACAGTAGGTGAGGGTGGAGATGGTCATGTGGCACTATAGCAAACTGAGGGTTACGGCAGGTTGTAGGCTTGTCGGAAGAGGTGGGTCTTCAGGTTCCTTTTGAAGCTTGTCAAGGTAGGTGAGATTCTGATATGTTGTGGCAGAGCATTCCAGAGAGTGGGAGATCCACGGGAGAAATCTTGGATGCGATTGTGGGAAGAGAAGATGTGAGGGGAGTAGAGATGGAGATCTTATGAGGATTAAAGGTTACGTGTGGGTAAGTACCGGCAGACTAAATCACAGATGTAAGGAGGAGATTGTGGCTAACTTAGTAGCTCATGGTTAGGGTTTTGAACTGGAGTCATTGGGCAATGGGAAGTCAGTGAAGAGATTGGCAGAGAGGAGAGGTCAGGGAGTAGCGGAGGGATAGGTGGATAAGTGGGGCAGCATAGTTTAGAATAGATTGTAGGTGTGTGAGTCGGTTAGAAGGGAGGCCACAGAGAAAGGGGTTGCAATAGTCCAGGCGGGAGATAATAAGGGCATGCACTAGGGTTTTAGCAGCTTCTTGGGAAAGGAATTAGGATGCGCTATTTGACTGCAAAGGGCCCATATTCTGTTCATGCATTGGGTCCCCCTTCTGTCTGTGTTTGTTGAGTGTTATCACTAATACGTGTTCTCTGCGTCTATTAAAATTTTTAGAAAAAGCCATCTTCTTCTGTTCTCAGCTCGACTCTTGTCATCTTTTGCTGGTTGTGACCTCTCAGATCACTCCAGTGTGTGCCAGAATAAGGCTCTCACAGACTACATTGAGAGCTTGTGGCCTTTAGAGCTGATTTCCGGTTAACCAGAAGCTGGGGTCACCAGACGGAGAAGCGGGACTGGAGTGGCACCAGGATGGGTAGAAGACAGTGGCTAGTGAGTATATTACTAGAGGCAGAAAACATGCATTAGTAATAATATAAAAAAAAAACACAAGAGTGCTGGTTTAAGGCTGATGTCTTGTTATTTTTCAAAGGACTTATTGTTATGATTGACTTTTTTGTTTTTTATGCACTAACATTTTCCGAAGCACTTTACAGCTTTGCCATCACTCACCGGCTCCAGCGGGGCTCACAATCTAAACAAGTTTTCCACGTCATATCAGGTGGAAGTGACTTCCTCAATTCAATATTAAGAATAGACCATAACTTTTTATTTTTTATTTTTGTTCCTTCTAATTATTCTCAGAAGCTGAATACCAACCATCTCAGGATGTCAACAGAAGACATAAGGAGATGCAAAAATCCCTAGCAGACACAAAAAGCACTAAAAAGCCATTTTACAACATGAAAGAATGTGTGTATTCTATCTCCATGTCATTACAATAGTTCAAAGCCCGGGTCTATGTTTTCTGACTTAATTACCACAGGATATCTCCCCCCACCAGGCCTTGTTTAATCAAACCATCCCATTTTACGGCTGTTGAGTAACAAAGGATTACTTTTACAATTTGCATTGTTTGAAATTTTTCATCTCGACATTAATTTTCGGTCACAATTAGGCAGAACAAAACACGTCTGGTATCTGTAATCTGACCTCATCATGGGCACAGCACAATCCAGGAGAATATTCGCACTTATCGCATAGAGGGTCAAAATTGTGGGTGATAACGTATGGGGGTTTTCATTATTTGAAAAGTTTTAGCAAACATATAAACAATGAGAAGACAGCCTTAACAAGTTAGGAATCTTAAGAGTATAAAAGTTAGGTTTCTTGTTGTTTAAATTCAACGCTGCAGTTTTCTGCAATCTACAATTTTAATTCATCCTTCAGACGTCAATGATTTTTCTCTTCGTATAAGCTCACATGAGTGTAATAAAAAAATTAATAAAAAAAATCTTTATATTTATATAGCACTAACATATTCCGCAATGCTTTACATACATCAGCTACACTGTCCCCATTGGGGCTCAGAATCTAAATTCCCTAATTGTATGTCTTTTTGAAATGTATAAAAAAGTCAGATTTTTAATCTAGATTTTTAGCTGTGGGACATATGTATTGTGCCCTTGAAGCTTCAGTCGCCACAGAGATACTGCACCTCAGCCAGAGGTGTAGTATCCCAATCCTGGGTATTGAGGAGGTCATCCCCCGGTAAGCACACAAAGCACACACAACACCTCAGTTAGCAGCTCTCCACCAGGACAGGGTTAGGGCTTAGTTCTATTAATGCTATGTACAGCCACCATACTGCTGGTGATGGTTCCTCCCTCCCCCTAATCCGGCAGGGCCCGGGGGTGGAGTCTAGTGAGCTGGGGAGATGGTAGTGACAAGCAGTTAGTAGGAAAAGTGGAGGAGTGAAGACCTGTGGCCTGGAGCTGGTGCAGCTCGTCCCAGGCACAAGACAGAAGGGGTCCCAGAGACCACAAGCAGTGCGCCATACTCCTGTGGCCTCGTTCCACATACAACCTTGGAGTGGAAAGACTTGGTCGCAGATAAGGGACTGGTCCCTAGGCTAGAGAAGAAGAACCTACGTACTCTGCTAGTAAAACCAGAGGCTGAGGACCATTTAGTACCAAAGCCAACTCCGAACACGAATTCGCTGGAAGGTGACCACATAGGGCCAAGGGATAGAGCTTCAAACGACCCCAACAGGGCCCTTGGACACCGGCTCAGGGCACTGTGTGCGTAGGCATGGGACAGGCGGGAGAGAAGTCAGCGCAGGAAGACCACCAAGGAAGGAACACTAGAAGGGTGCACTAGCCTTGACCTGCAAACTATCTGGGATCGACTGGAGACCATCACAGTGAAGCCCCAGCACTCCGAAGGTGGTCACTGACATGTCATGTTACCTTGGAACCTGCTACTGTGAGTAAAAGCCTTGAGACTGCCCCCCTGTGTTGCTCCATTATTCGCCTGTGCCAGCGGCCCTGCACCCCCACCATCGCCTACTACTACCCCCATCTGCCCTAGGGCCCAGCTTTGCCTGTGGAGAGCTGCACCAGACAAGCTGCATCACCATCTCCCCTAAAGGCCCCCATCCCGCAGTGGAGGCAGCCATCTTGCCGCATGCCACAGGTGGCGTCACGAATAAACTGTCATCATCCTCTTCATATTTGTACTGACACCGCCAGGCTGACGGAGCCGGGCCTCACCACCGCAGCATCCCAGGAGCAGAACCGCGGCCTGCTAACGAGTCACCCCAGGTGTGGGCGTGTCATAAGCTGTTATACATTAACAGTTATTAAAATATAAAAGAACAGAAACTGTTTTCTGCGTGAAAGAATTGCAATGTATCATTAAAGTTGGATACTACTGTGCCGTTCAAACGTTTGGGCACCCCTTGATCAAAATAGCTATTATTTTAAACAGTTAATGAAATGATCATTAAAAGGCATAAAGTTGACACGTTTCTTTTGTATTTTAGGGAAAACCAAAAAAAAAATCATCGTTTACATTTTAAAAATTTAAAAAAAAATGGGTTGATGCAAAACTTTCACCACCCTTGGAGATTTGTGTGCTCAGATAACTTTGATTAAGGCTTCAGGCCTTAATCAGCCTGGTTATGACTTGTTCATTATCATCGTTAGGAAAGGCCAGGTGATGCAAATTTCACAGATCAAAACTCAGCCTCCTCTAACCTTGTGCCAAAAAACAACATCCATGGCTTCTTCTAAGCAGCTGCCTAGCACTCTGAAAATGAAAATTGTCCAAGCTAAAAAAGCAGGAGAAGACTATAAGAAGATAGCAAAGCGTTTTCAAGTTGCCCTTTCCTCAGTTCAAAATGTAATTAAGAAATGGCAGTTATCAGGAACATTGGAGGTCAAGATAAGGTCTGGAAGACCAAGCTAAATTTCTGTGAGAGCTGTTCATAGGATTGTTAGAGTAGTGATTGATGGACTTGCAGATATAGGGGACTGGCGGGTCTAACTTCGTTAAAGAAAAAACTTGGTTCCAGCCTGGGATTAATCCCGAGTATTTGGCCGGACGCTGATCCCCATATAAGTTGATGAGAACCAGAAACCAGCAATTAAAAATGGTGGTAGAAGGAATAGGGAGCAAACAGGCTATACCTGCCGAGTCAGTGGCGCGACTGTAACTGCTCCTGTGGTAGCTCATTACCTTCATTGCATATGTACTGCTTTCCCTGCCCACTAGCCTCTGTGATTGGTTGCAGTCAGACACGCCCCCACACTGGGTGGCAGTGTGGCAGCTGACTGCTTCCAGTCACAGATGCTGGTGTTTATAGTGGTATAAAAATAAATAAATAAACAATTTGGTGTAGGGTCCCCCATATTTTGATACCCAGCACAGATAAAGCGTACGGCTACAGGCTGCAGCCCTTATCTGTGTGCATATTTTGGCTGTGTATCAAAGAGGATCCACACATACGGCTTTTTTAAAATTATTTAAATAAATAATTTTAAAAACTGGTGAGAAATTCCTCCAATTTTGATACCCAGCCAAGATAAAGCCTGGCAATGGGGACTGGTATTCTCAGGCTGGGAAGACCCATTCTTATTTGGCCCCCCCAGCTGAAAAATAGTAGACTACAGGTGCCTAGGACTGTCACATCCATTATCTGACAATCCCGGAACTCTACCCAGCTCTTCCCGATTGCCCTGATGCAATGGCAATTGAGTAATAAGGGGTTAGTCGCAACTCACAGCTGCCACTAAGCCCTAGATTAGTAATTGGAGGCATCTATGAGATGCCCCCATTACACAAACACCAAAAAAATCCTTTATTTGAAATAAAATACAAAAAGCATCCTCTTTCACCCCTTTATTAACCCCCAAAACACCCCTGCAGGTCTGAGCTAATCAACACGAGGTTCTACGACGATTACAGTTCTGCTACATCTGAAGTCACAGCATGTGATCATGGAACATGACCCCATACTGTAACTTCAGGCAGAGAATGTCTGAGCTGCAGCGATCAGGTGTGTCATAGCTCAGGTTAGTTGCAGTCACAGCTGGAGGCTGGTATATTATTACCTTAATAACTTGAAGGCCACTCTTGCACTCCCACCCCTAACAGCCAGAGAGCCACCTCCCACACTGTGTCACCTATAATTATCTGAGAGCCAAGTCCAACACTGTGTCACTTTTAATTTTCTGAGGGCTGTCTCCTACACTGTGTAACCCCTTATAGTATGAATGCCTCCTCCCACACTGTGTCACCCCTAATTATCTGAGAGCATCTCTCACACTGTGTCACCCAATATAGTGGAAAGGCCTCATTTCACACTGTGACACCCCTAATTATCTGAGGCCATCTCCCACACCATGTCACCCCTAATTATCTGAGGGCTACCTCCCACACTGTGTCACCCCTATTTATCTGAGAGCCTCCTTGAACTGTCACCACTAATAGCCTGAGAACCACCTCCCACACTGTGTCACCCCTAATTATCTGAGGATCCACTTAAAAAAATTAATGAGGCCACAATGAAATGACAGTGCTGAGGCTAAAGAACCAGTTAGGCACAAATTTTAGTCACACGGACACAATAAAGTGAGTGGAGCAGAAGGAATCCTTCTCTCCCTCTCTGCTACGCTGTCCATGGTTGTTAAGCCCAGGGAAGTGCCACAAACACAAACATACAACAGCTGATAGAAAGGAACAACAGTATTCTGGTATTGTGCTGACTCTGTGCCAATAAGTGTGCACTGCTCTCTGAGGAATAGTGCACGTGATGACGATCAATATTGAGGCCTGTAGGCTATGTCAAGGAACTTCACATGTGCCAATGAGCAGTGCAGCCGGTTATAGAATTAGGCGTGCACAGCGAGAGCAGTATATGCGAATGAACTACATTTTGGAAAATGAACACTGTGGTGCATGAGCAGGTTCCTGGACAGGCAGGCCCACCAGAGGATTCTCCGGTTATCCAGTGGGTCAGTCTGACCCAGATTGAGTATATTGATCGTACACTACATTACATATACATTTTCATGGTTTTCTGAAATAAAACATATCACCGTACTCTTTTGAGACTCCTATATATGTTATTGGGTATGTCCAACAGTCTAGTATATATGGGGACATCTCAACTTCTAATTTTAGACTGCTGTTCTTTTTATTCTCGGTGAGATAAGCCATTTCCAGAGGAGTCTGGCAAGGGCTCTCTGAGAAAGAACACAACAGCTGTGTATGGAGGAGTCGACAATAAAAAGTTGACGGCCAAACGATTTTCCGAACCTTTGATCAGCCGATAGCAATCTATTGTGTATGCCACAGTGAGAAATGATGTACTCCCTAAAAAAAGGATTTCCATTCTTTCAGACAGCTGACCTCCCCCCCCACTGTAGATTTCAGGATGAGTGATCTGATAATGAAAAGGTTTTCTTGCACCTGTGATCAATTTTAGGGCATCACTTACACATTGCAGATTTAGGCTATGTGCGCACTAGAAAATGTGCGCACTAGAAAGTGACTACTTCTTAAGAAAAAAACGGAACCTCTTAAAGAATTCCACACCCGTGGTAAAAACAAACGCACCAAAACCGCAGCGAAATCCGCATGCGGTTCTACCGCGGTTTGCCGCGGATTTACAGCGGATTTTCCACATTATCTGTGGCAAAAACCGCAGGCACCTGCAGAAAAGAAGTGACATGCTCATTAATTCCGCAGCGAAAAATCCGCGGGTAAATCCGCAGGTATAGAAAAACGCAGTGTGCGCACAGCATTTTTTAAAACCCATAGGATTTGCTGGGGAATGACTACAGCAATGTTAGGCACAGTTTCTGCAGCAATTCCGCGGCAAATCCGCGACGAAATCCGCCGTAAATCCGCAGCGTATGCACTGGATCTTAGACAGTGTTATCAATCAGTATTTGTACAGTCAGGAGAAAACAATGGAGAGATTTATTAGGTTGTATTCACACACAGTGTTTTTTCTGCAGCCAAAACCTTCTCTCTTGGCAGTAAAAACGCTGTTTTCAAATTTTACGTATTGCAAAGTTTTAGTCATTTTTTTCCAGTGTTTTTTTGGGTGCTAATTACATGTGTGCTTTGTCTACAGTACATGATTAATAAAGTTATTTTTATTCAACAAAAATTATTCAAAAACATCAGAAAAACGCAATTTTTCCAGCATTTTTTTCACATTCTTTTTGCTTTCTATGCATGAAAAAAAATCCTGTAAAAATGCTGAAAGTATTGAAAAGCTGCTGATTTTCATAACACTGAAGTTCTCAAATTCAGTCAACAAATAAAAATAAAGTGTGTACATGAGATTTCGGAAAACTCATAGCTTTTGCTTGTACTGTAAAAAGACACTTTCAATTAGCATTTTAAAAAAATGAAGACAAAATTCCGTGTCTGAAAAAAAGCCTTATTCTTCTTTTCTTAGGATAGGTCACATCATGTTTCCGTCATACAATTGTGACTCTATCTGAATCTCCAAAAACCTGAACTCAGATGTGCCCAGACGGAGCCATAGGCTTAGTTATCAAAGTTGGAAACATAGAATTTTGGACTCAGTTGGAGCTTTTTTTTTCATCCGTATTGTCTATAAAGTTAAAAACAATAGCGTAGTTTGCTGATCTATTGTTTCTGACTTCAAAGACTTATTTGCATGTGGTTTCAAAGCCTAATTTGTCAGCAGTGGCACATCAGACAGGTATCATTTTTATTGTTGTTGTATCACATATAAAACCACACGATGAGTCAAATTAGTAAAATCTTTAACCCAAAAAGAGTCATTAGTTTGATAGGGACCCAAGAAAAAGAGGTCACCTTGACGCTGGCTGTTGGGTTCACATAAAAGTGGCCATTTTTGTTTGCTAAGTATCTCAATTTTTACATGTTTTTCCATAGCAGTAATGCATGTCTATATTCCCATATTCATTGTTACACATATCTTAGCACTGCAGAGTGCAGCCGTCTCTTTTTTGTTACCAAGTTTCATGTTCAGTTTGCACTTGTTCACATTAGAAAGATAGGATGTGCCATCAGTCTTTTTCTTAGATTACAGGGTTATGCCTTCTGAGTGAGCACTCCTGCTCTTCAACCTCAAGCGATTTTAATTCTCCATTTGCAGGTCTCTGTCCTCCCATAAATTGTAGATTTTTTAACCCAAAGTGAGGCATTAGTTTCATAGCAACCCAACAAAAAGATGTCACCTTGCCACTGGCTGTTGGGCTCACATAAAACTGGCTATTTGGTGTATTTTTGTATCTCAATTTTGACATGATTTTCATAGCAGTAATGCATGTCTATATGTCCATATTCATTTTTCCACATATCTTAGCACTACAGAGTGCAACTGTCTTCTTTTTGTTACTATTGTCATGGTTGTCACCCTGCTTTTGGAGACTAGTGACAGATTTCGGACTGTAGCCTCTTATCTCCACTTGGTCATCCACATTTAAATGTGGTTTTGTTTTCTTTAGTACCTAAATGGTTAATGTTGATATTGCTGCTGGCAGCTTCTCCAGCAGTCCCTAGCTGAGTGCTTCAGCTTCAGTAGCTTTGTAGTCAAACCCTTCAGGTTAAATTAGAGGTGTTACCCAGCAATCCCTGCTGAAGATACAAACTCCTTTGTATACTGGCCCCTTTGGTGGAAGGAGCTGTGAAGGAGGTTTACAGAAGCCATACTTTATCCTTTTGAGTTACTGTTTATTCCTTGTTTATCTCCCCTACCCTTTTGTCTTATTTGTGCAGTGGTGGGATTAGTGGACCTCACCTGCCTCTCACTAGTCATGGCATTTATAGGGCTACCAAGGGTCTCAGGATGCTGCTCGGTGACAGTTGCAAAGACTGTTTAGGGACTGGCTAGGAGAGTAGGAACAGCTACAGGTGAGGATAGGAGGTGTCCATCTACCCTCTCACTGCTCCAGAGCCCACCATTATTATTGTGGTCCCGGTGTTCCAGCCTCTTTATGGTGTAGTTTTGGTGGGTTTTTTTCATTGTGAGTCAGACTCCTTATGGTCTAAATGCGCTCGCCATGCCAGAAACGTGACAACTATGTTTCATGTTCAGTTTGCAACTGTTCACATTAGAACGGTAGGATGTGCCATCAGTCTTTTTCTTAGTAAAATCTTCATGACATTTTCCCTTTCATGTAGTCAACAGTACACTATCCCAATCAGTTCTGTACGTATATTAACACTATATGGACAATACAAATGTTTGGATAACTCACTGTCTTACTCTTCATTGCAGCCCCATGCTCACATTCAGAAAAAAAATTGTATTTTGTCAAGCTTTCTAAATTTTGCCGACTTCAATAAACTTTTTCAAACTTTCAGCAAAGACATTATCAAATTTTCCCAGTCACAAAATAATGGCATTAAAATCTAAAGAACAATCACTCGGGATCTGATAAAGGGCCGACATCAAAGGCAATGCATTAACTCACACTTGCTTCTTCAGAGTTTACGGTGCTCCATTATATGATGTGGTTACAAAATGTAAGCCATCAGAAAGATCAAAGGGTACTCATCCTATACTTCATTATATATTAATATATACATTATTTATCAGTGTTACCTACGTGGGTAACATGAGATGCTGTATCTGTCTACAGCTGCTCGCTTCAGGTGTCATCTCATTTCATGCTAAGGAGATAAAATTGGGACAATATTGCTTGCCAATAACTGAGTGGTTTGCCATAAGTCAGGATGGGATGTCGCAGGGCATGGGGCTGAGGATTATTTAAGGGGAACTAAAGCAGAGACAAGAATAGGATGGGAAAATAAAACATTTATTGTTTTTGAGTGATTCCATAAAACAAATGAATAGACTTATATCACAGAGTAAGGAAGCCGTATATGTAAATATTGATGACTACCAAGAATAAAGTAGCTCCTCGCAGACAAAACAAGTACAAATGGTTACAAAAGGGACCTTGAAAGTTTTCCTTTAAGACTTTGATCTTACATCACTGACGCGGTCACATTGGATAGAATACTGCTCAACCACATGAAGATAAATCTAGATATATGCTCAGGACTTATTAAAGGACTTATTCATCAGGCAGCCAAACCTTGCTCTGCAAGTGCCCAAAACAGCTGCTTGGGCAGGGTTGTCTGGTTTGGCAAGTACAAGCCTTTTTTATTGGGTAGACATTGTTCTCCAATTGGTGGCGCTAGTGAGACTGTTCTGTTTACTTAAGGAGATATCAAAGTTGCTATTTTTCTGTCTTTGAAAACTTACTTTTTTCAAGATCTATTAAAGGGAATCTGTCAGCAAGTTTTTGCTACCTCATCTGAGAGCAGCATAATGTAAGCAAAGTGATCCTGAATCCAACGATGTATCACTTAGATTACCGGCTACAGTCGTTCTGACACAAGTGCCTTGCATGTAACTTTGTAGTCCAAGCAATAATGCTGCTTAAACAAACAAAGCAAATAAAC
Organism: Anomaloglossus baeobatrachus; assembly: GCF_048569485.1. Taxonomy (NCBI): domain Eukaryota; kingdom Metazoa; phylum Chordata; class Amphibia; order Anura; family Aromobatidae; genus Anomaloglossus; species Anomaloglossus baeobatrachus. The sequence continues at coordinate 154,372,204 of NC_134362.1, forward strand.
AACAGATTGGAACGTGACAAGACAGGTATCCCTGAATTCTATGTTTCAACCCTTGCAGTATGCTGTCTTCAGCTTACGCCTGTTTCACACATCAAGAAGCCAACAATGTCTAAGGCTTCTGCCACACTCACGTGAAATTCACGCACGTGCCGAGAGACACGTATTTTCCCTGCGTGTTGCGTGCAGGTAAGTACGTGTCTCTGGTACGTGCGTGACACGTGTGTTCTATGTGTGCTATCCGCGATAGCACACGTAGAACCGGTAATTATTATACTCACCTGGTCCTTCCTGATGTCCGCGCTACTGTCCGTGGTGCTGATCCTCGGTCTCCAGCCCTCCCGTCTCCCCGCTGCTGCTGCTGCCAGGCAGTGAAGTGAATATTCTATGAGAATAATGAGCGGCGGTCGGCAGCAAGAAGCAGCAGCGGCAGAGACAGGAGGGCTGGAGAAGGTGAGTTAATGTTTTGTTTTTTTTTCACTGACATGTGTGTTTTCTCCGGCGCGTGTCACACGGTACCGCATCCACACTACACCCGTGTGGTACGGGTGCGGGCCTTGTGACACCCGTGCTGCCGGTGAAAAAACGGACATGTCAGCGCTTTGAAAATCGCACACACGTACAAACGCACACGGACACACGTTCCGTGTGGTTTTACGTGTGTGTGCCTGCTACCATAGGGTAGCATTGCTGTACGTGTCTCCGTGCCGCCGGTACGTGTAAAAAATGACAAACACGTGCCGGAGGCACGGATGTGTGGCGCTAGCCTAAAGGGAACTTTGGTACTGCATTACTGCTATAGGAATATATGAAAAAAGAGATATTTGGTTTATGTATTGACCAATGCATGTAAGCCTGGAAAGTAACAGCAAGGTAATCTCTGTAATCCGGGAACCTAACCTAAATTCCACTATCTAGGTTAAAAACATCCATATCTGGGCAAATGCCACTATTTGGACTACAAACCTCCCTTTAGACATTGTTGGCTTCTTAGTGTGCAGCTGTATGCATTTTCTAGTTACTTTGTTTTTTTCGGCTGGCACCTATACACACTTGCTGGATGTGCGGGTCAGTTTTTTTCAAATGTTTCACACATCAGTGAAAAACACAGATGTTTTTCACTGACGTGTTAAAAACGTATATGTCCCTCCGTGTGCCGTGATTCACGGCACACATGTGTTCTCCATGTGCTATCCGTGATCCCTGATAGAACATAGAGATCAGGTATGCCAAACTCACCTTTCCCCACTCCTGCTGTCCGTGGTTCTGAATCTCTGGCTCTTCTGTTTCCGGCCACTGCTGTGTCACTGCTGCTGCTACTTCTACTTCTGGGTTGCGGTGCAGTGCATATTCATGAGAGTATTTAGCTGGCTTGGAAGCAGCAGGTAGCAGTAGCCAAACACAGCATGGCTGGAGAAGGTGAGTATAAAAAGCTTTTTATTGCAAGATAAGTTTTTTTTCTGATATGTGTTTCACAGATCAAACCATAGTGTAGTCTGTGGGACATGAGTGATGCCACAAAAAACGGACTTGTCTCTGTACGGAATCACAGACATGTGTGTATGCAGTACAGAAACATGGTCCATCATTCCCGTATATATAAAAACTGTCACATACGTACTAGAATCACTGACATGTGAAAGAGGCCTTACATAGCAAAAACCTGCTGACAGATTCCCTTTAAAGAGCTCTGCTTTGGGAAGGTAGCAGCCTGTGAGAGTCAATTTTACCTGAATCCTTTATGTCGTTATGTATCCATTGTTTTATGGTGGTCCCCTACTATATACTGGTTTAGATATGACACCCCCTAATACTTTGATTGCACTACCTGCTCTCATAGTTTTATTCATTTATTCTTGTAGGCACATACGTTTTTCACTCCCTAATGATGACCTAATGATAAAAAGTAGTAAAATTGTGCAGTTTATTTTGTTGTAGTCTCTATTGGATCTTGAGGTAGGTGAATTGTCTTTAAAGCTGTGACCAATCCCCGTCCAACAAAGATATTATATTACAGCTAATCAGTGGGGCCTTAGCAGTCAGACAACCTGTCATCAGAGCCGTCTAACAAACAAGTAATTTTCCAAAGTGGACAACCCTATTAATTATCATCTAAAGAAAAATCGGCTAATAAAACTTAATTCCTCAACATCTTCTAGATTTTACTGTTTACTAACTGCAGCTACAATTGTACTCAGGAAAAGCAATTATCTAAGAGTAGAAGGGAGATACATGCAACCAGAGGCGGATACAAACAGTAAGGAGCCCTGTGCAAAAATTGTATACGGGTCCTTTGCAGTCCAAAAGCTCATTTTGATCCACTGATTTATGTGTTTGCGACAGAATCTGCTTGTGTGACGCCCCTGGACTATCAGGTCGTCACAGGGTGCTGCACAAGCTGCCCTTCCGTGCAGTATTCCACCTCCTTCTTGGTTCTGGGTCTCTATCTAAATGGTGTTATCTCCAACAGAAAATCAAATCCTAGATAATCCTGCACCACACCCACAAGACACACCAGTGGACGGCTTGAGCGGAAAAGAGTCGCCCACCTGGGGGGTCAGGGAGGGGAGGTGAGGAATGTAGTCAGTGAAGAGTGTGTGGAGTTGAGAGAGGGTTGTGAAGAAGCCCTTGAGCTGTGAGGAGCTCAGAGGAAGTCGGGAGCGGTGGCTCCTGAAAGAACTGTCTAGGTTGCAGACGGTGGTCTGGGCCTAGAAGAGTCGGACCCCCGGTTGCTGGGGATTGTGGCGAGGTGCCTGGACCTGTCGAGGAGGACAGCCAGCAGCCTGGCACTGTCACCGGTCCAGGACCGAAGGCACAACGGGGTACAAGTGCCCTAGGTTGGGGAGTAGCTTCAGGCAACCCGATAATTTACCTGCGGAGACCGAAACCTTTATGATCTGTTACCACCTACTCCAGAATCGGGGCATCAGCCAAATGAGGGGGATAGGACTTTCCAATCCAAATCAGTCCAGAAAATCCCAAGCGTGAGCCCTGAGAGCAAGCTCCCATACTTAGCCACAGTAGGGAGCGGGGCCCGGCTAGTTCCATGCTACCGGGCCACCAAGTTGAAGTCAAACTAACTGCCAGGAGGCAGGTCACGGATCACCAGGCAGCACCATTGGGGACGGGACCCGGAAGAGCTCCCCTCAGCGGCAGCGGTACCCAGAGACTTGGTTTATCCAGTTGTCAGTGTCTGCTTACGAACTGAGTGAGTACGAGAGTGACCCCTGCACCCCACGGCATCCCTTCACCGAGTCCCGGGGCATCCCGTGGAGGGCTACGACACCTTGCTGCCCCACTTCATCACCCCGGTTACTCCCAGCGGCAGCGGCGGTACTCCCCAAATTACTATACACCACGGATGGCGTCACAAACTACATATCAACTCCCATGTAAATACCCCCTTCCATTTGAGTGGCCGCATGACCCCCAGGTCCGGAGACCCTCGAGCCACACTGAACCCGGATCTGAGCAGCTTTTTTTAGTTTTTGAGGTGAAAATGCTGTCCTATTGAGCACCTGTGTGGCTGCAAAGGTTGAACCAATAGATTGACCACCCCTGCATGCAGCGCAGTCTATGGAGGAGGGTTATGTCAGGAAAGCCCTATTTCTTTTTCTCTGGGTTAAATGGACATGAATGGAAATCCTCTAGCTTTAATTACAGTAATGTTAGCAAATTAAGTAAGTGATATATTGCAATTTACTCTTACAAAAATCAAAAGAGGGGTAGCACAATAAAATGGGAACACTGTAGAGCCGTTGTACAGAAAATCAGCAGTACTGGAGAGCTTAAGCAAATTAAAGCAGCACCAGCACAGTAGTGCTGGAGAATTGGAGCACAGGAGAACAGTAGTGCTGGAGAATTGGAGCACAGGAGACCAGAAGTGCTGGAGAGCTGAAGCACAGGATGCTAGAAGCATTTGATAACAACTGAAGCACAGGAGAGCAGCAGTACTGGAGAGCCAGAGCACAGGAGAGCAGCAGCACTTGAGAACTGGAGCACAGAAGAGCAACAGTGCTGGAGAGCTGGAGCACAGGAGAGCAGCATTACTGGAGAGCTGGAGCTCAGGAGGGCAGCAGCACTTGAGAACTGGAGCACTGGAGAACAGGCGCACAGAAGAGCAGCAGTACTGGAGAGCCAGAGCACAGGAGAGCAGCAGTGCTGGAGAAGTGACGCTCTGGACCCCAGGGGTCACAGAATAACATCACATACACACACACACCCTCCCCTGGTAGGGAACATCCGTCAAACAAAACCCTTGTTGCCTCCTCCAGGGTCTGATGTCCACACCAGGTGGGGCAGAGCCAGGCGGTTGGCCCCACCCACCGAGGAGTACACAGGCCTGGAGGTGGGAAAAGTAGTGAGTTGAGAGGAATTTAGTTTGGGAGGTTGAAGTGGAGAGACTGTGTGTCTCTGGGTCGGAGCCCAGGCACAGTTAGCAAGGTCGGCAGACGGTGGTGGCCGTCTGCAGGAGTTAGTGGACGTCTGCGGGACCGGGGTCAGGCGGTGGCCCGCCGGTAGCGAACCGGGGAGCGGAGTGAAGCTAAGCACCAAGGCAGGGTACTCAGACCTCGACTAGGCTCGGAAGCTGCCGTAACGGTCAAATTCTCTGATTGCTGTCTGGACCTCAGGAGTTCATTCCCACCCTAGTCCCGTCAGAAGGCAACAGCCCAACCCGTCCAGATAAGAGCCACCGCCAATGGCCAGAGATCCAAGGGCCAGCGCCTGCAGGCAAAACAGGCTCTCCTGACACGTACAAGCCGGGGAGCGGACCACCCGTGGGAATCCATAGGGGTCAAACACTTACATACAGGTGCAGGGAAAGACAGCTGCCATCAACCCGCCGGGGAAAGGTGAAGAAACTGCAGCCGACTGCGGGCCCCATCCATCCAGCCGTTTGGTTTACCAGAGACTCTGTTATTGACTACCTGAGTGAGTACACCAGTGCCATCCGGCACAGCGCTGCACCGTAACACTGACCCCGCATCCGCGCTGCCTCCCCACATCGGCACCTGCACCTATCCCCTACCCACCAACAGCCACTCTCTCCCAACCGGGGCCCCGGGACCAACAGCCCCTACCCACGGAGGGGCCATCATCTCAGCTGCTCCCCGCCATCGCTCCCGGGAACCCCCGTCACCAGCAGCGGTGGTGCCCACCATCACCACAACCCCGTGGGTGGCATCACAACCGACATTCCACCACCAAACCTCCCCATTTTCACTCGTGGGCAAGGAGGGGCTGCTCGAGCCCCGGGTCCGGCCCCGTGCTCGAGCCAACAAGGAGCAGAAGCACCGGACCCGAGTGCCAGAGATCCCCCCAGGCGAGCGGCGTTCCCCAAAAACCACTCTCGGCCCGTGACAGAGACCCAGAGCACAGGAGATCAGAAGTGCTGGAGAGCTGGAGCATGGAAAGACAGAAGCATTTGAGAATAATTTAAGCACAGGAGGAGAGCAACAGCACAGAGAGCAGGAGCATATGAGAGTAGCAGTGCTGGAGAGTTGTAGCACAGGAGAACAGCAGTGCAAGAAAACAGGAGCAGAGGAAAAAAAGAAGTACTGTATACCTGGAGAGAAGCACAGGAGAACAGCAGTAATGGAGCGTGGGTGCACAGAAGAGCTGCAGTACTGGAGAGTAGGAGCACAGTAGAGCGGCAGTACTGTAGAACTTGAGCATAGGTGAGCAACAGTGCAAGAGAGTCAGTGCACAAGAGAGCAGCGAGACTGAGGAGCTAGAGAGCAACACAGGAGAGCAGCAGTAAAAGTGAGTCAGAGCACAGGAGAGCAGCAGTACTGGAGAGCCGGAACACAAGAGAGCAGCAACACTGGAGATCTGGAACAAAGGAGAGCAGCAGCGCTAGAAAACCAGCACACAGGAGAGCAGCAGTGCTGAACAGCTAGAGAGTAGCACAAGAGAGCAGCAGTGTTGGTGAGCTGGATCATAGGCGGGCAGCAGTGCTGAAGAGCTGGAGAGGTGCACATGAGAGCAGCAGTACTAGAGAGCAGGAGCATAGGAGAGCAGCAACACTGGAGAGCTGGATCATAGGAGAGCAGCAGTACTGAAGAGCTGCAGAATAGCACAGCAGAGCAGCTGTACTAGAGAGCCAGAGCACAGGAAAGCAGCAGTGCTAGAGAGCCAGATCACTGGAGAGCAGCGGTGCTATAGGGCCATATCACAGGAGAGCAGCAGTGCTGAAGAGCTGCAGAGTAGCACAGGAGAGCAGCTGTACTAGAGAGCCAGATCACAGGAGAGCAGCAGTGCTAGAGAGCCAGATCACAGGAGAGCAGCTGTACTAGAGAGTCAGAGCACAGGAGAGCAGTAGTGCTGAAGAGCTGCAGAGTAGCACAGGAGAGCAGCAGTACTAGAGAGCCTGATCACAGGAGAGCAGCAGCAGTAGAGAGCCAGAGCACATGAGAGCAGCAGTGCTAGAGAGCCAGAGCACAGGAGAGCAGCAGTGCTAGAGAGCCAGAGCACAAGAGAGCAGCAGTACTAGAGCCAGAGCACTGGAGAGCAGCAGTGTTAGAGCCAGAGTACAGGAGAGCAGCTGTACTAGAGAGCCAGAGCACAGGAGAGCAGCAGTGCTAGAGCCAGAGCACAAGAGAGCAGCAGTGCTAGAGAGCCAGAGCACAGGAGAGCAGCAGTGCTAGAGAGCCAGAGCACAGGAGAGCAGCTGTGCTAGAGCCAGAGCACAGGAGAGCAGCAGTGGTAGAGAGCCAGAGCACAGGAGAGCAGCAGTGCTAGAGAGCCAGAGCACAGGAGAGCAGCAGTGCTAGAGCCAGAGCACAGGAGAGTAGCAGTGGTAGAGCCAGAGCACAGGAGAGCAGCAGTGCTAGAGAGCCAGAGCACAAGAGAGCAGCAGTGCTAGAGTCAGAGCACAGGAGAGCAGCAGTGCTAGAGAGCCAGAGCACAGGAGAGCAGCAGTGCTAGAGCAAGAGCACAGGAGAGCAGCAGTGGTAGAGAGCCAGAGCACAGGGGAGCAGCAGTGCTAGAGAGCCAGAGCACAGGAGAGCAGCAGTGCTAGAGCCAGAGCACAGGAGAGCAGCAATGTTAGAGCCAGAGTACAGGAGAGCAGCTGTACTAAAGAGCCAGAGCACAGGAGAGCAGCAGTGCTAGAGCCAGAGCACAGGAGAGCAGCAGTGCTAGAGAGCCAGAGCACATGAGAGCAGCAGTGCTAGAGAGCCAGAGCACAGGAGAGCAGCAGTGCTAGAGAGCCAGAGCACAGGAGAGCAGCAGTGCTAGAGCAAGAGCACAGGAGAGCAGCAGTGGTAGAGAGCCAGAGCACAGGAGAGCAGCAGTGCTAGAGAGCCAGAGCACAGGAGAGCAGCAGTGCTAGAGCCAGAGCACAGGAGAGCAGCAGTGGTAGAGCCAGAGCACAGGAGAGCAGCAGTGCTAGAGAGCCAGAGCACAGGAGAGCAGCAGTGGTAGAGAGCCAGAGCACAGGAGAGCAGCAGTGCTAGAGAGCCAGAGCACAGGAGAGCAGCAGTGCTAGAGAGTCAGAGCACAGGAGAGCAGCAGTGCTAGAGCCAGAGCACAGGAGAGCAGCAGTGCTAGAGAGCCAGAGCACAGGAGAGCAGCAGTGCTAGAGAGCCAGAGCACAGGAGAGCAGCAGTACTAGAGCCAGAGCACTGGAGAGCAGCAGTGTTAGAGCCAGAGTACAGGAGAGCAGCTGTACTAGAGAGCCAGAGCACAGGAGAGCAGCAGTGCTAGAGCCAGAGCACAAGAGAGCAGCAGTGCTAGAGAGCCAGAGCACAGGAGAGCAGCAGTGCTAGAGAGCCAGAGCACAGGAGAGCAGCTGTGCTAGAGCCAGAGCACAGGAGAGCAGCAGTGGTAGAGAGCCAGAGCACAGGAGAGCAGCAGTGCTAGAGAGCCAGAGCACAGGAGAGCAGCAGTGCTAGAGCCAGAGCACAGGAGAGTAGCAGTGGTAGAGCCAGAGCACAGGAGAGCAGCAGTGCTAGAGAGCCAGAGCACAGGAGAGCAGCAGTGCTAGAGAGCCAGAGCACAGGAGAGCAGCAGTACTAGAGCCAGAGCACTGGAGAGCAGCAGTGTTAGAGCCAGAGTACAGGAGAGCAGCTGTACTAGAGAGCCAGAGCACAGGAGAGCAGCAGTGCTAGAGCCAGAGCACAAGAGAGCAGCAGTGCTAGAGAGCCAGAGCACAGGAGAGCAGCAGTGCTAGAGAGCCAGAGCACAGGAGAGCAGCTGTGCTAGAGCCAGAGCACAGGAGAGCAGCAGTGGTAGAGAGCCAGAGCACAGGAGAGCAGCAGTGCTAGAGAGCCAGAGCACAGGAGAGCAGCAGTGCTAGAGCCAGAGCACAGGAGAGTAGCAGTGGTAGAGCCAGAGCACAGGAGAGCAGCAGTGCTAGAGAGCCAGAGCACAAGAGAGCAGCAGTGCTAGAGTCAGAGCACAGGAGAGCAGCAGTGCTAGAGAGCCAGAGCACAGGAGAGCAGCAGTGCTAGAGCAAGAGCACAGGAGAGCAGCAGTGGTAGAGAGCCAGAGCACAGGAGAGCAGCAGTGCTAGAGAGCCAGAGCACAGGAGAGCAGCAGTGCTAGAGCCAGAGCACAGGAGAGCAGCAATGTTAGAGCCAGAGTACAGGAGAGCAGCTGTACTAAAGAGCCAGAGCACAGGAGAGCAGCAGTGCTAGAGCCAGAGCACAGGAGAGCAGCAGTGCTAGAGAGCCAGAGCACATGAGAGCAGCAGTGCTAGAGAGCCAGAGCACAGGAGAGCAGCAGTGCTAGAGAGCCAGAGCACAGGAGAGCAGCAGTGCTAGAGCAAGAGCACAGGAGAGCAGCAGTGGTAGAGAGCCAGAGCACAGGAGAGCAGCAGTGCTAGAGAGCCAGAGCACAGGAGAGCAGCAGTGCTAGAGCCAGAGCACAGGAGAGCAGCAGTGGTAGAGCCAGAGCACAGGAGAGCAGCAGTGCTAGAGAGCCAGAGCACAGGAGAGCAGCAGTGGTAGAGAGCCAGAGCACAGGAGAGCAGCAGTGCTAGAGAGCCAGAGCACAGGAGAGCAGCAGTGCTAGAGAGTCAGAGCACAGGAGAGCAGCAGTGCTAGAGCCAGAGCACAGGAGAGCAGCAGTGCTAGAGAGCCAGAGCACAGGAGAGCAGCAGTGCTAGAGAGCCAGAGCACAGGAGAGCAGCAGTGCTAGAAAGTCAGAGCACAGGAGAGCAGCAGTGCTAGAGAGCCAGAGCACAGGAGAGCAGCAGTGCTAGAGCCAGAGCACAGGAGAGCAGCAGTGCAAGAGAGCCCGAGCACAGGAGAGCAGCAGTGCTAGAGAGCCAGAGCACAGGAGAGCAGCAGTGCTAGAGAGTCAGAGCACAGGAGAGCAGCAGTGCTAGAGAGTCAGAGCACAGGAGAGCAGCAGTGCTAGAGCCAGAGCACAGGAGAGCAGCAGTGCTAGAGCCAGAGCACAGGTGAGCAGCAGTGCTAGAGCCAGAGCACAGGAGAGCAGCAGTGCTAGAGACCCAGAGCACAGGAGAGCAGCAGTGCTAGAGACCCAGAGCACAGGAGAGCAGCAGTGCTAGAGAGCCAGAGCACAGGAGAGCAGCAGTGCTAGAGAGCCAGAGCACAGGAGAGCAGCAGTGCTAGAGCCAGAGCACAGGAGAGCAGCAGTGCTAGAGATCCAGAGCACAGGAGAGCAGCAGTGCTAGAGAGCCAGAGCACAGGAGAGCAGCAGTGCTAGAGAGTCAGAGCACAGGAGAGCAGCAGTGGTAGAGAGCCAGAGCACAGGAGAGCAGCAGTGCTAGAGAGCCAGAGCACAGGAGAGCAGCAGTGCTAGAGAGTCAGAGCACAGGAGAGCAGCAGTGCTAGAGCCAGAGCACAGGAGAGCAGCAGTGCTAGAGAGCCAGAGCACAGGAGAGCAGCAGTGCTAGAGAGCCAGAGCACAGGAGAGCAGCAGTGCTAGAGCCAGAGCACAGGAGAGCAGCAGTGCTAGAGAGCCAGAGCACAGGAGAGCAGCAGTGCTAGAGAGCCAGAGCACAGGAGAGCAGCAGTGCTAGAGAGCCAGAGCACAGGAGAGCAGCAGTGCTAGAGAGCCAGAGCACAGGAGAGCAGCAGTGCTAGAGAGCCAGAGCACAGGAGAGCAGCAGTGCTAGAGAGCCAGAGCACAGGAGAGCAGCAGTGCTAGAGAGCCAGAGCACAGGAGAGCAGCAGTGCTAGAGCCAGAGCACAGGAGAGCAGCAGTGCTAGAGCCAGAGCACAGGAGAGCAGCAGTGCTAGAGAGCCAGAGCACAGGAGAGCAGCAGTGCTAGAGAGCCAGAGCACAGGAGAGCAGCAGTGCTAGAGCCAGAGCACAGGAGAGCAGCAGTGCTAGAGAGCCAGAGCACAGGAGAGCAGCAGTGCTAGAGAGCCAGAGCACAGGAGAGCAGCAGTGCTAGAGCCAGAGCACAGGAGAGCAGCAGTGCTAGAGAGCCAGAGCACAGGAGAGCAGCAGTGCTAGAGAGCCAGAGCACAGGAGAGCAGCAGTGCTAGAGAGCCAGAGACAGGAGAAAAGCAGCGCTGCTGCTCTTTTGTGTACTTCAAAGAGAATGGCCAGCATACATGTAATATGGTAGAACTGAAAATCTGTCATGCTAAATCTAGTCTGGATAATGGGGTGGGCTTCTTTAAGAGGAGTCTTTTGAAGGGGTTTCCCTTTATATTGATATCATCTATACACTGGCCTTCTCATGTGTTTTCACTTTTGCTTAGCCAGCCCTATCATGGGATGTTAAGAAAATGTACCATGTGTAGTTATCACATATAATGAGGAGACTGGGCTCTTATGTTCTGGAAAGTAAAGTGTAAAATGCCGGAGTAATGTTTGCAGAGTCATGTCTATGAAAACGTAGATACAAGGAAAATACAAGCAACTCTTACATATAACCACCTGGGCTGATGTTTAATGTATTGGCAACTTCCTCCTTACACTGTGTAACTTGGATGAAATTACACAGCTATTCAGAAAAAGCTCCGACTGTTAATATGTCGGGAAGCGGAGCTTTATTCTATTCCCACAGAACGTTAACTCTTTTATTACCAGCTCTATTGCTCCTGCCGCTGTGTGAAGCATTCTTCGAAAAATACCACGGTGCGTTCTCTTCTGTAGGATGTGCCGCCTTTCATACAATTATATTGAATTGCACATTATTTACATTTGTGTAAAATGCTCAACATCCTCAAATTTCCAGTATGGCAATTACCTGATAATCTTCTACCTCACACCGGAGGTTTTTTCCTTTTTTTATGTGTGGAATGATTGTGAAGATACTGTAGCAGAAGACAGCTCTTTATGCCTGAACTCTTTTATGAGCTTGTTGTTATTCACAGCAATGATTTATAACTACCATGGTAGAGCTGTAGTTTAAAGTGAGGAGGAAACAGTGTTTCAATTTGATTTCTTGGCCGCAGATAGAGCTTAAAGGGGTTGTCCTCTACTAAGACCACCCGTTCAGATTCCACATGTTTCCCCCAGGTAAAAGATTTAAGCCTATACTCACCTACCATGTCAGCACCATTCCACCAGTGCCACGGCTTGTGGTTTCTGGGCTCATGTGGAGTTGTGACATCACACTAGCTCCACATCCAATCAGCTCTGACTTCCTTCTCCCTGCCTTCAGACCAAACGCGCAATCAACAGGAAGTGAGCAAAGAGGCAGCACTCACTTCCTGTTGATTAACTCCTTGGGTCCTTTGGTCCAAAGGCAGGGAGAAGAAAGTCGGCACTGGTTGGACTCGGGGCTCATGTGATGTCCGAACTCCACGTGAGACAAAGAACCAGGAGCCATGGCACCGCTGGAGCAGAGCTGGCATGATAGGTGAGTATAGGCTTTAATATTGGGGGAAACATATGGAATCAGAAGGGGTTGTCCTAGTAGTGAATAGAGATGAGTGAACATTTGGAGGGCACAGTCGAACCTTACATAAGGTTTGGCTTGTGACCCTGACTTGAACCGAATCTCAATGGAAATGAGTAATTGGGCAGTTTGTGTCTCCACCCACATGCAGCCAGCCATAAGTAGAACCCGTCCGGAGGAGGATGGGTGGAGAGTGGGCTTGCACAGTGCTTGCTGAGCATCAATCATACCCAAGCACAGCACTGCACTCACTCGCACTTTGAACCCAAATTTTGTGTTGTTCGAAGTTGGTTTCCGAACCCGAACTTCGAACCTCAGGTTCGCTGATCTCTAGTAGTGGACAACCCCATTACAGTACCGATCCATATCTTACTCTGTCTTGTACATTGACACTATAGAGCCATATAACAATTCTGTAATCTCCCCACTAGTTGTATTACATTGTACTCGTGTATCTGCAATGCATCTATATGTTAATCTGTAGGGTTAGATGCTGACTGCACTCAGTTATACACTTCTTATGTCGCTGAAGTATACATTTTGCCATCTGGAGCATTCCTCCAAATCACTGAAAAACTGGATTCCGAACTTATTAATTTCCATAATAAAACTAAATCCAAAATATAAAACCTTCCTCTCAATTTGGTCTCCTCATTATTCTTATTTATTATTACTATAGCACCATTAATTCCATGGCAATTAACATGTGAAAAAGGATATACATAATAGAGACAAGTACAATAATCATGAACAATACAAGGCACAGACTGGTATAGGAGGAGAGAGGTCCCTGCCCGCGAGGGCTCACAGTCTACAGGAGGAGAGAGGACCTTGCCCGCGAGAGCTCACAGTCTACAGGAGTCTCTACCAATACCATCATCTTGTTCATTTGAGAATCATTACTCAACTTGGTGAGTCCCAGGACATTGGACTACACATACCTTCTCTCCTGACACATACCCTCTTCCAGGTGACCTATTATATCTGCATTTCACCACACCACCAATGGGATTTTTCCTTGTCACTCTAGTCACAGGTGGTTCTTGAGCAATTTTCTTTTATATTAAAATGGTGCTATATGCAAAATGACCAGTTATCAATGTACTGATTAATTTTCTTATGTTGTTATATTTACCTTGTCAATATGTCTAGTCAGTCTGTCCGAGCAGATGAAGGCCGAGACGAAGGCCGAAACGTTGTTGTTATAGGCGGACTTTCTGCAATTGTACCATCTTTTCAATAAAAATTCAAAGAGACATTCACGTTTTTCATGTGTGATTTGCAATTGGGAAGTAAACGGTGTGCCGGAGCTACTTTACCTCTACAGGAGGAGAGAGGACCCTGCCCGTGAGGGCTCACAGTCTACAGGAGAAGAAAGGACCCTGTCCGCGAGGGCTCACAGTCTACAGGAGGAGAGTGGACCCTGTCCACGAGGGCTCACAGTCTACAGGAGGACAGTGGACCCTGCCCGTGAGGGCTCACAGTCTACAAGAGGAGAGTGGACCCTGCCCGCGAGGGCTCACAGTCTACAGGAGGAGAGAGGACCCTGCCCACGAGGGCTCACAGTCTACAGGAGGAGAGAGGACCCTGCCCACGAGGGCTCACAGTCTACAAATTATTACAGGTGTCCATCTTTTTATCTGGACACAATAGAACAGTTTTTATTTTCTTGTTCCTGATTAATTAGACGGACAACTCAGTAAAAGAAGTCAAAGTTTCACGGTTTGGACACTACCTATTTGTAGCAAAAAAAAAAAAGTGTCCGTAAGACTTCTATGCTAAAGGCAGCGGAGGAAAAAATGGCAAAGAATCCACTTGGCATAAAATGATGAATAACACAAAAAAAAGACAGGGTTGCAAAAAAGTGAAAAAGACTTTTAATCTTTCAAACATAAGAAAACAGGTAATGTTTTGACCTTCAGGCTATGTTCACATACAGTGGGGTTTTTTTGCTGCATTTTTCTTTCTGCAAAATATAAGCAAAAGCTTTGTGATTTCAGAAATATCATACAAGTTTAATTTTTTTTTCTGATTGAATATGAGAAATTAATTTATTTTATTTTTATTTATTTATTTTAATTTGCAGCATGTCAATTGTTATAAAGTATTTTTCAGCTTTTTGCTGCATTTTTCTCTCATATAAAGCAATGAAAAAAATGAAAAAACGCAGCAAAAAAAAAAGTTTGGCTTCTGTTTTTTGTGGCATTTATCGATGCATTTTTTAAACGTTTTTAGCAAATAAAACAATATGTATTTGTAAGCACGGGAATTATGTAATCCACACCTAAAAAATGCTTTAAAAAAGCTCCAAGAACCCAATAAAAACCATAACAAAACACCGAAAAACTGTTGCTTTGAACAATTGATTTTCGTGCCAAGAAACCAGGCTTTGGAAGAAGAAAAATGAACTGGGAAAAAACACTGCATGTGAATATAGCCTTATGGTCGAAAATAAAGTTGGTTAAGAGCATGAAGGTTGAAACGTCGCTCATTATCACATGCATTGTATATTTTTTTTGCAAGAGTGCTGTCATTTTGATGCAATTCTGAAATCACTCTGGATCATGAACGGGGAACAAGTGTGGTCTGAACTTGGCCTCTGACTCACCAGATCACCATTTCATTGACGTTCGAGAAAGCAGCCATCAACCTTTCCCATATGTTCATGGAAATTTACGCCATACTAAAATATGTCTGCTATTAAAGACGTCAGGTATGTTCTCTGATGCCTGGACTAGTTTCTCTGTATGAGCAGGTTTAGTAAAAAAATGACAGGTAATAATCAGATCTGATCTAATCTATATTATTCATAGCAATTATCTTTGTAATAAGCTTTCATCCAATATTTAATATTTCATTTGTCAGCGTAGATTAATGAAAGGTCAAATAGGTGTAAAAACTAGTTGGAAAATTGACCTCTACTTGCTAAATGTGGCATCTTTACAGTATTGGTAGTAGTGGGATCAACAAATTGACATGGTTATCTCTTTTGGTTTAAAATCAATGCCTAATAGAAACAATTAAAGCAGTTCCTTGAAACAGAAAACATTGAAACAATTAATTGAAAGCCCAGAATCCTGATCTAAACCCAATAGAAAACCTCTGGAAATCCTGGGTGACAAAGTTTTGACCAAGAAACCCACAACAGTCAAAGAACTGTGAAAGAGACTGGAAGAAGAGTGGCCAAAAATCACACCAGAGCAGTGTGACAGACTAGTAATGTCATGTGGCCGCAGATGTGCTGAAGTCATTCACAGCAAAGTTCTGTACACTTCCAACTGATTGGTGACTGTTGTTACCTGCAGAAAATTTAGTTATATGTGTAATATTTCTTTGTGCTACAGTCCTTGCTGTTCTCTAATTATGATCATCACGTTTTGTTCAAAATAAAGGTTTTATGTTGATAAACTTTGGGACTTCTGTAAAACCCTGTTCTAGTGGCATGGTGCACCCCTTACACAAAACCTTCACATGTTCATCAATGTAGATTACATTATTTCTGAAAAAAGCAAGTGATCATACGTTGATCTCTAATTTTGATCTCCAGTAAAAGTGGAGTGGTCATGTGAGTACTGTTGGAACTAGGAAGCAGAGCTCAATGCTGACAGTAAGTATATTACACACTCTGAGGATTGGCTACAGTCCTTAAGTTTATCATTAATGAGCTTGTCAAGGTTTGAGATGAACGTCTACAGTCAGTGTAGGCTTTTGAATTCTCACAGCGTGCTTTTAGGTATCTCCTGTGCCATTGGCAAGAGTGGACAGTCATATGATCATAAGTATCTGATTTCTATATTTCTGGCCCCATTCCGACTAGATGTGTGCTGCCTCACTCAATTGATTTTCATTGAGCAAGGCCACGTAAGTCGAGTCGGCATGCATGCAAATCACATATTTGCGGTTTTGTGACCTCCCACTTTCCTCATCGACACTAGAGAACCCTGACAGCGTGCACTGCATGTGCTGTGAGTATTCAGAAGTCTGCAATCAGATAGAGTGACTGAAGACTCATTACAAGCTTGAACATTGCCTTTAATGCTCCCAACATAAATTAAAAAAAAATTAAACCTTAACTTGACAACCTCTGGGTCTCCCAGCTATGTGAAGCCTCTGGTATCATGTCAGAAGCATGATCTCTGAGGCTTGTGCCAGTGTAAAACTTACAGCTATTATGCAGGTGCATTGCAATGAATTATAACAGCTATCAATGTACTAAAAGTTGATCTGGTGGAGAGAAAAAAAGGGTTTTTAGCTCACCAGTTTGTTGAAAATTCAGCTGGATGAAAGCTCCTGGACGGTGCTCAGTAGAACAAGGGAGGCTGTAGAACAATCAAAGTAAGGAGGTGCTCCGGCACAAAACAAAAATAGTCTTGGTGAAATGGTGGAAGGGGATGAGGGTAAAGCCAACCTGCTGAATGACTTTTTTTCTACGGTTTTTATACAAGAAAATGCCATGGCAGATGACATGACCAGTGATACCATAAATTCACCCTTGAATATTACCTGCTTAACCCAGCAGGAAGTACGCCGCCGCCTCGAAATCACTAAGGTTGACAAATCTCCGGGCCCGGATGGCATACACCCCAGAGTACTACAGGAATTGAGTTCTGTGATAGATAGACCATTATTTTTAATCTTCTCAGATTCCTTAATAACAGGGTTGGTACCGCAGGACTGGCGCATAGCAAATGTGGTGCCAATATTCAAAAAGGGGACAAAAACTGAGCCGGGAAATTATAGGCCGGTAAGTTTAACCTCTACGGTTGGTAAAATCCTTGAGGGTTTCTTGAGAGATGCTATACTGGAGTATCTCAAGAAAAATAACCTTATGACAGAGTATCAACATGGGATAATGAGGGATCGATCCTGTCAAACAAATTTGATCAGCTTCTATGAAGAGGTAAGTTCAAGTCTGGACCAGGGAAATGCAGTGGATGTTGTGTATATGGACTTTTCAAAAGCTTTTGATACGGTGCCACACAAAAGGTTCGTACATAAAATGAGAATAATGGGGATAGGGGAAAATATGTGTAACTGGGTTAAAAACTGGCTCAGTGATAGGAAACAAAGGGTGGTTATTAATGGTACGTACTCGGACTGGGTCTCAGTTCATAGTGGGGTACCACAGGGGTCAGTATTGGGCCCGCTTCTTTTCAACATATTTATAAATGCCTTGTTGGGGGCATGCGGAGTAGAATTTCAATATTTGCAGATGATACTAAACTCTGCAGGGTAATCAATACAGAGGAGGATAATTTTATATTACAGGGAGATTTATGTAAATTGGAGGATTGGGCTGAGAAGTGGCAATTGAAGTTTAATGTAGATAAATGTAAGGTCATGCACTTGGGTAGAGGAAATAACATTTATGATTATGTACTTAATTGTAGAACACTGGGTAAAACAGACACAGAAAAAGACTTGGGTGTATGGGTGGATGGTAAACTTCACTTTAGTGGACAGTGTCAGGCAGCTGCTGCCAGGGCTAATAAAATAATGGGATGTATTAAAAGAGGTATAAGTGTTCATGAAAAAAATATAGTTCTACCTCTGTACAAGTCACTAGTGCGACCGCACTTAGAATACTGTGTACAATTCTGGTCACCGATATATAAGAAGGACATAGCTGAACTGGAGAGGGTGCAGAGAAGAGCCACCAAGATTATTAGAGGAATGGGTGGGCTGCAATACCAAGACAGGTTATTAAACTTGGGGTTATTTAGTCTGGAAAAACGAAGGCTTAGGGGGGATCTAATCACAATGTATAAATATATGAGGGGACAGTACAGAGACCTTTCCAAAGATCTTTTTACACCTAGGCCTGCGACTGGAACACGGGGGCATCCACTACGTCTTGAGGAAAGAAGGTTTAATCATAATCACAGACGAGGATTCTTTACTGTACGAGCAGTGAGACTATGGAACTCTCTGCCGCATGATGTTGTAATGAGTGATTCACTACTAACATTTAAGCAGAGCCTGGACGCCTTTCTTGAAAAATTTAATATTACCAGTTATGTATATTAGATTTTATGACAGGGTATTGATCCAGGGAACTAGTCTGATTGCCGGATGTGGAGTCAGGAAGGAAATTTTTCCCCATTGGAACTTGTTTGCCACATTGGGTTTTTTTTGCCTTCCTCTGGATCAACATGTTAGGCTACGGGTTGAACTAGATGGACTTAGGGACACTTTGCACACTGCGACATCGCAGGCCGATGCTGCGATGCCGAGTGCGATAGTGCCCGCCCCCGTCGCAGCAGCGATATGTGGTGATAGCTGGCGTAGCGAAAGTTATCGCTACGCCAGCTTCACACACACACTCACCTGCCGTGCGACGTCCCTGTGGCCGGCGACCCGCCTCCTTGTTAAGGGGGCGGGTCGTGCGGCGTCACTGCGACGTCACACGGTAGGCGGCCAATCAGAGCGGAGGGGCGGAGATGAGCAGGATGTAAACATCCTGCCCACCTCCTTCCTTCCGCATATCCTACGGAAGCCGCAGTGAGGCCGGTAGGAGATGTTCCTCGCTCCTGCGGCTTCACACACAGCGATGTGTGCTGCCGCAGGAGCGAGGAACAACATCGGACCATTGCGTCAGCGTAATTATGGATTACGCCGACGCTGCACCGATGATACGATTACGACGCTTTTGCGCTCGTTAATCATATCATCCAGGCTTTACACACTGCGATGTCGCATGCGATGCCGGATGTGCGTCACTTTCAATTTGACCCCACCGACATCGCACCTGCGATGTCGCAGTGTGCAAAGTGCCCCTTAGAGTCTCCCTTCAACCTTAAAAACTATGATACTATGATACTATGAAAACGTCCATGCAGACAGAATTGTTAGAGATTAAAAAAACATCTTTAATTTCATAGTTAAAAAACATGGTGAGGATAAAATTTCCTATGATTATGACTAAAAGTTGATCTCCCAGAGAAAGACTAAAGAGGGCTTTACACGCTATGATAACGTTAATGAATTATCATCGGGGTCACAGTGTTTGTGACGCACATCCGGCTTCATTAACGATATCGCAGTGTGTGATACTTATGAGCGACCTTAAACGATCGCAAAAGCGGTCAAAATTGTTTGCCGTGGAGAGGTCGTCCTGAAACAAAAAATCGTTTTCTGCTTATTAGCGATGTTGGTCCTCGTTCCTGCGGCAGCACACATTGCTATGTGTGACACCGAAGGAGCGACGAACATCTCCTTACCTGCGTCCACAGTCAATGCGAAAGGAAGGAGGTGGGCGGGATGTTACGTCCCACTCATCTCCGCCCCTCCGCTTCTATTGGATGCCTGCCGTAAAATGTCGCTGTGACGCCGAATGAACCTCCCTCCCCCTTAGAAAGGAGGCGGCTTGCCGGCCAGAGCGACGTCGCAGGGCAGGTATGTGCATGTGACACTGCCGTAGCGATAATGCTAGCGATGTCGTAGCGTGTAAAGCTTGCTTTAGTAAAAAAGTTAAAAAAAAATCTATAAATGATTAAAAAAAATAAATCACAAAATAAGGAGCAAAAAATGAAAAAAAAAATGCATATTAATGTAAAGCGATAAATATATATAAAAAGTACACATATTTGGTATTGTTGCATCCAGAACGATCTGATCTATAAAATTCTAACACCAGTTAACCACTTCAGTGAACACCATAAAAAATAAAAACGCTACAAAAACTATGCTTTTTCATCCTATTTGCAAAAAGGTGGAATAAAACGCGATCAAAAAGTTACATTTAAATAAAAATTGTATAGGTAAAGCCATCATCTTGTCCCGCAAAAACCAAACAGCCATACGGCTCTGCAAGCAAAAAATAAAAATACTATAGGTCTCAGAACACAGCAATGAAAATACAGTTCTTTTTTCCATAAAATACTTTTTATAGCGTAAAAGTAGCAAAACATAAAAAAACCCAATATAAATATTGCTGTATTCAACTGACCCAAAGAATAAAGCTGTCTTATCAAAACACAAGTCCCACTCAGGTCCGTCATCTATTAACAGAAATATAGAGGCTCCAAGGTTATTAGTAGTCCATCACTAATGCCAGGGCTTGATGCCAGGTGACATTACACAGCTGGTATTAACCCCATATATTACCCCTCTTGCCACCGCACCAGGGCAATGGGATGAGCTGTTGCGAAGCACCAGGATTGGTGCATCTAATGGATGCACCACTTGTGGGGCGGCTGCAGCCTGCTACTTTAAAGCTGGGGAGGTTCCAATAAGCATCAACCTCCCTAGTCTGAGAATACCAGATTACAGCTGTCTGCTTTATCTTGGCTAGTGATTCAATTTGGGGGACCCCATGTTTTTTTATTTAAATTATTTATTTACATGGGGATTACCGGGAAAGGTAAAGCTGTCAGCTGTGGTCTCCTTTAGCTTAGCTGGCTACAAAAAAATAGGCCGTTTCTTTTAATTATTTATTTTTTGGCTAAATACATGGCTAAGCACCCTTTAGTGTCATTTGAAAGGCACTAAAGGGTGCCAGATTACAAAAGAGAGGGGAGTTTTATATATGTATGTACAGTGCCTACAAGTAGTATTCAACCCCCTGCAGATTTAGCAGGTTTACACATTCGGAATTAACTTGGTATTGTGACATTTGGACTGTAGATCAGCCTGGAAGTGTGAAATGCACTGCAGCAAAAAAGAATGTTATTTATTTATTTATTTATTTTTTTAAATTGTGAAAAGTTTATTCAGAGGGTCATTTATTATTCAACCCCTCAAACCACAAGAATTCTGTTTGGTTCCCCTAAAGTATTAAGAAGTATTTCAGGCATAAAGAACAATGAGCTTCACATGTTTGGATTAATTATCTCTTTTTCCAGCCTTTTCTGACTAATTAAGACCCTCCCCAAACTTGTGAACAGCACTCATACTTGGTCAACATGGGAAAGACAAAGGAGCATTCCAAGGCCATCAGAGACAAGATCGTGGAGGGTCACAAGGCTGGCAAGGGGTACAAAACTCTTTCCAAGGAGTTGGGCCTACCTGTCTCCACTGTTGGGAGCATCATCCGGAAGTGGAAGGCTTATGGAACTACTGTTAGCCTTCCACGGCCTGGACAGCCTTTGAAAGTTTCCACCCGTGCCGAGGCCAGGCTTGTCCGAAGAGTCAAGGCTAACCCAAGGACAACAAGGAAGGAGCTCCGGGAAGATCTCATGGCAGTGGGGACATTGGTTTCAGCCAATACCATAAGTAACGTACTCCACTGCAATGGTCTCCATTCCAGACGAGCCCGTAAGGTACCTTTACTTTCAAAGCGTCATGTCAAGGCTCCTCTACAGTTTGCTCATGATCACTTGGAGGAGTCTGAGACAGACTGGTTCAAGGTTCTCTGGTCTGATGAGACCAAGATCGAGATCTTTGGTGCCAACCACACACGTGACGTTTGGAGACTGGATGGCACTGCATACGACCCCAAGAATACCATCCCTACAGTCAAGCATGGTGGTGGCAGCATCATGCTGTGGGGCTGTTTCTCAGCCAAGGGGCCATCTGGTCCGCATCCATGGGAAGATGGGTGGATAGCACGGCCTACCTGGAGATTTTGGCCAAGAACCTCCGCTCCTCCATCAAGGATCTTAAGATGGGTCATCATTTCATCTTCCAACAAGACAACGACCCAAAGCACACAGCCAAGAAAACCAAGGCCTGGTTCAAGAGGGAAAAAATCAAGGTGTTGCAGTGGCCTAGTCAGTCTCCTGACCTTAACCCAATTGAAAACTTGTGGAAGGAGCTCAAGATTAAAGTCCACATGAGACACCCAAAGAACCTAGATAACTTGGAGAAAATCTGCATGGAGGAGTGGGCCAAGATAACTCCAGAGACCTGTGCCGGCCTGATCAGGTCTTATAAAAGACGATTATTAGCTGTAATTGCAAACAAGGGTTATTCCACAAAATATTAAACCTAGGAGTTGAATAATAATTGACCCACACTTTTATGTTGAAAATTTATTAAAATTTAACTGAGCAACTAACTTGTTGGTTTGTAAGATTTATGCATCTGTTAATAAATCCTGCTCTTGTTTGAAGTTTGCAGGCTCTAACTTATTTGCATCTTATCAAACCTGCTAAATCTGCAGGGGGTTGAATACTACTTGTAGGCACTGTATATGTCTATCTATCTATCTATTATCTATCTATCCAGCTAGCTATCTATCAATCCCTCTATCTATACATTATCTATCTATCTATCCATCTATCTATCTATCCCTCTATCTATCCATTATCAATCTATCTATCTAACTATCTATCTATCTATCTATCCCTCTATCTATCTATCTATCTATCTATCTATCCCTCTATCTATCTATCTATCTATCTATCTATCTGTCTATCTATCCAGCTACCTATCTTTCTAGCTTTTGACTGCATGTAACCCTCCTTCCGTTTTTTTTTTGCGGTCCGCAAAAAAAAAAAAGTAAGGCACATGGATATAAAACGAACAGTATATAGAATGGAAAGGATGCGGTTGTCACAGGGATGTGCATTGTTTAAAAAAAATTAGCCCTATGGGCTGAGTCCACGGTTGACGCAGGAAGTCCCCATCACAAGGGACTCCAATGACAACTAGTAGTTAGGCTGGAGTAGGAATCCTGTCCTAGTTTGTCCACCACTACACAATGTGAATAGTGTTTACAAAAATTAGCCCTATGGCCTGAGTCATGGTTGACGCAGGAACGAAGTGGCTTTATCTGGCAAGGGGTGGATGTTCACAGCAGTAGTCAAAATGAACATTTTGGGGCAATTTAGTTTGGCTTGCTCTCATCTGGAGGGATTGCAAACTGTGGAGAAATCCAGTCCATGTTGAATTTAATCAAAGTATAAGTCTGTCTGCATTTTCTGTGGAGTGGCGTGAGCACCTATCAGTGATGATTGCCCCGGCAGAACTGAAAACATGCTATGACATCACACTAGCAGCCGGGCAGGCCAGCACCTCCAAGGCATATAAGGACAGGTCGGGCAAGTGTTCAGCTTGGACACCCAATAATTAAAGGGAACGCATGTTCACATAAGTACCCCTTGACCGTGTTGTGCAACTTCTCCCTCCTTGGAATTGCTACAGGCACAGATAGCCCTTGCTGTTGTCCTGGTTTATTGAAAAAGGTCCAGTTTGCGCACATTTACCCCCACCTCTATTGGACCTGGAGTTGGTGTCTCTCCCCATTAATTCTTGGTTTTAAAAAGAGCCAGAAACTCTGCCGCCAGCGTTGTCTGAGGGTGAAGTTTTTGTCGCGGGCGATGAGGACGCCGTCGCTGCTGCGCTCTCGCTAACCCTCGGGTCCAGCGCTGTTGCGGCTGCTGCTGCTGCTCGGTGGCTCGAGCAGTGGGCTGGATCCGGGGACTCGAGTGGCGCTCCTCGCCCGTGAGTGAAAGGGGTGGTTGGTTTGGGGGATTTAGTCCGTGACACCACCCATGGGTCATGGTGAAGATAGGCACCACCGCTGCTAATGACAGGGATCCCGGGAGCGATGGTAAGGAGCAGCTGGGATGTTGTTTTCCCCCTCCATGGGTAGGGGTCGGTGGTCCCGGGGCCTGGTGATGTTGTGGGGAGGAGGCAGGGTCGGTGAGGTGCAGGGTTGCAGGGACAGCGCGGCGCGGTGCCGGATGGCACGGGTGTACTCACTCAGCAAGAAAGGTACAAAGTCCTCAGTAAACCAAACGGCTGGATGGATGGGTCCTGCAGCCGGCTGCAGTGCTTCTCCCCGGACAGGTGATGGCGGCTGTCTTTCCCTGCACCTTAATGTTCTCTTTCTGACTACTATGGATTCCCAACGGTAGTCCGCTCCCCGGTGTATGGGTACCGGAGGAGCCCGTTTGCCCGCAGACGCTGGCCCTTGGGTCTCTAGCCTTAGGCGTTAGCTGTATACCCTCACGGTGTGGGCTGTTGCCTTCAATCGGGACTTTTGCTGTTGTGAAACCCCTGGGGTTCCAGTCACATTCGGATCTGACTATTGTCGGCGGCTCCAAGCCTGGTCTGGGTCCGATGGCCCTGCCTGTGTGTGCTGGCTTCACTTCGCTCCCCGGTCGGTACCAGCGGGCGGTCTCCCGTCCCCGGTCCTACGGTTCCGCGTTGCTCCACCACTCCTGCAGATGGCCACCACTGTCTCCCAACCTTGCTGTCAGTGCCTGGGCCACAAACCCAGACACCCAAGTGCTTGCTTCTCTCACTTCAAACTCCTACACTGTTCTGTCACTTTTCCCGCCTCCAGGCCTGTGAACTCCTCGGTGGGTGGGGCCAACCACTTAGCTCCGCCCCACCTGGTGTGGACATCAGACAATGGAGGGAGGCAACAAGGGTTTTTTGTTTGGCTGGTGTCCCTGTCTAATGGGGTGGGGGGTGTTTGTATGTTATTTGTGACGACCTGGCTAGGCCAGGGCACCACATTTTCATCAACTGATCTACAATGACCCTCTTCAAGGATTCCATTGTTCAACCCTTTGGTGACTCCAAAAGGAGAGAAGGAAATTTGTCCTTGTACCAGGGTCCAGAAAGGTGACCAACCAGTATAGGTTGTTGGATAAAATGTGTATCACACAAGGATCTTGCCACAGACATTTACACATGAACTGTGCCATGTGGGCCAAGCTGCAAACAGGCAAAGGTTCTGTATCCCCACCAGAAGGAACAACATCCATCCTCTCCTCACGCTGACTCGCCTCCTCCTCCTCCACCTCCTCCTCTCCAGCCCATGCATGCTGGACAGACATGAAGCTGGGGTTGAGCGTCCCCTGCGTAGCATTGGGAGTCCCTTGGGTAGCACAGAAAAAACAATCTTCTTCCTCCTCATCTTCCTCATCATTACCCAATGTTTCCTCTTAATATTGGCTGGACTGGGTAGTATCATCCATTGGGAAATCTGGATTCATAGCCATACGCTGGGTAATCAAAGCTTCCTCTTTGAGATTATGAAGTCATTGTTTCAACAAACACAGCAGCAGGATGGTTAAGCTGATAATAGTTTTGGCCACATTGAGCCCACAAGCTTGGTGCAGTACTCAATGCTCTCAAGAACCTCACAAATGTCAGTGATCCACACTCACTCAACAGTTGTTATGTGTGGTGGCTGACTCCCAGTCTGATGGGCCTGTTGAACCTGGTATTCAGCTACTGCCCTCAATTAATAGTGGGGTACCACAGGGGTCAGTATTGGGCCTTCTTCTTTTTAACATTTTTATTAATAACCTCTTAGGGGCATACAGAGTAGAATTTCAATATTTGCAGATAATACTAAACTCTACAGGGTATTTAATACAGAGGAGAATAATTTAATATTACAGAAGGATTTATGTGACCTGAAGGCTTGGCCTGAAAAATGGTAATTGAAGTTTAATGTGGATAAATGCAAGGTCATGAACTTTGGCAGAGGAAACAATATTTATAATTATGTACTTAATTATAAAACACTGTGAAAATTGTCACTGAAAAAGACTTGGGTGTATGGGTGGATGACAAACTCAACTTTACTGACCAGCATCATGCAGCTGCTGCCAAGACTAAGAAGGATTTATGAAAGCTGGAGGTTTGGGCGGAGAAATGAAAATTGAAGTATAATGTAGATAAATGTGAGGTCATGAACTTGGGCTGAGAAAATAACATGTTAAATTACTTACCATATGATATAACACTGGGTAAAACTGTCACTGAAAAAGATTTGGGTGTATGTCTGAAAGGCAAACTTAACTTTCGTGAGTAATGCCAGGCAGCTACTGCAAAGGCAAATAAAATAATAGGAGACATTAAAAGAGGCATAAAAGCTCAAGAGGAACACAACTTTGCCTCCATACAAGTCACTAGTGTGACCCCAATTAGAATACTGTGTACAATTTTGAGCGGCGGGGTATAAAAAGGACATAGCTGAACTATGAGTCTTTTCTGCTCAATCACTGCAACCCCTTCATATAACAGAGTGTGGCGCCCTGGACTAGCCAGGTCGTCACAGGTACTACAACACAACACCCCCACCCCGAGATAGGCACATCAGTCAGACACAAAATCCTTGTTGCCTCCCTCCAGGGGCTGATGTCCACACCAGATGGGGTGGAGCCAGGCGGTTGGCCCCACCCACTGAGGAGTTCACAGTCCTGGAGGTGGGAAAAGGAAGTCAGTGAAGTTAGGGAAGTGGAAGAGTGAGGAGTAAAGTGGTAGTAGAGGAGCAAACTGACTGTGTCCGGGTACGTGGCCCGGGCACCAAGAGCAAGGTTGGCAGACGGTGGTGGCCGTCTGCAGGAGAGGCAGATCAATGCAGAACCATATGATCGGGGACGGGCGGTGGCCCGCTGGTACCGAACTGGGGAGCGAAGTGAAGCCAGCACAAACCGGCAGGGCCTGCGGACCCCGACCAGGCTTGGAGTCGCCGTTAAACAGGTCAAATCCGTTAGTGACTGGAACCCCAGGGGTTTCCAAACAGCCAAGACCCGATTGAAGGCAACTGTCCGAACAGCAAAAGGGAAATACAGCTACCGCCACAGCTAGAGTTCCCAGGGCCAGAGCCTGCGGGCAAAAGGGCTCCTCCGGCACATATCCACGCTGGGGAGCGGGTCACCGGTGGGAAGCCATCGGGACCGAAGATACACAAAAGGTTCAGGGAAAGGCAGCCACCACCAACCGTCCGGGAGAAACCACAGCAGCCGGCTGCGGGACCCGTCCATCCAGCCGTTTGTTTTACCAGAGACTTGCATCCATTTGTGGCTGAGTGAGTATTATCGTGCCGTCCGGCACAGCGCAGTCCAAGCGCCCCCTGCACCTTGCTCGACCCTGCCTCCCCGTCACCTCTCCGGGCCCCGGGACCACCAACCCCCCTACCCATGGAGGGGAGAGAAACATCCCAGCTGCTCCCTGCCATCGCTCCCGGGATCCCCGTCAATAGCAGCGGTGGTGCTCCAACCTCACCACAACCCGTGGGTGGCGTCACGGACCAAATCCCCAAACCAAACTACTCCCCTTTCACTCACGGGCGAGGAGCGCCGCTCGAGTCCCCGGATCCGGCCCACCGCTCGAGCCACCGAGCAGCAGCGCCAGACCCGAGCGTGGTGAGCGCAGCGCCCTCCCCACCCGCGACAAGAGCACTGCCCCTCCTCCATAAACTTTCTCCCCATCATCACCGAAGGAGAGCTTGCACATCTTCTCTCAAAAACACACCTCACCACCTGCGCACTTGACCCCATCCCATCCCACCTCCTCCCCAACCTCACCAATACACTTTTCCTAGCCTTAACCCATCTATTTAACCTATCTTTAACTTCTGGCACCTTCCCTTCTGCTTTAAAACATGCAACAATCACACCCATCCTAAAGACACCTTCCCTCGATCCATCTTCTACTACCAGCTATCGCCCGATATCACTGCTCCCATTCGCTTCAAAAGTCCTCGAACAACACGGCCATGCTAAACTTTCCTCTCACCTTTCATGTAAATCTCTCTTTGACAACCTACAATCCAGCTTCCATCTACACCACTCTACTGAAACTGCCCTGACCAAAATTACTAATGCCAAAACTAACAGTCACTTCTCTATACTCCTTCTTCTAGACCTGTCGTCAGCCTTTGACAGTGTTGACCACTCCTTCCTATTACAGATCCTCTCTTTCTTTGGTGTCAGAGACCTTGCCCTCTCTTGGATCTCGTCATACCTTTGCAATCACACTTTTAGTGTCTCCCACTCCCACAGAATCTCTTCATCCTGTCCTATCTCTGTTGGTGTCCCTCAAGGCTCTGTATTAGGACCCTTACTCTTTTCCATCTATACATTTGGTTTGGGACAACTCATAAAGTCCAATGGCTTTCTGTACCGCCTATATGCTGATGACACTCAGATCTACCTCTCTGGCCCATACGTTACATCCCTGCTGTTCAGAATCCCAGAGAATCTATCGCCCATATCCTCCTTCTTCTCCTCTCACTTCCTAAAGCTCAATGTGGCAAAAGCTGAACTAATCACTAGTGTTAAGCGAATAGTTAATTATTCGTAATCACTATGCTGTTTGCGAGTACTGTTCGCTACTCGCATATTCGGTACGAGTAGCGGGCGCAATGTAAGTCAATAGGAAATACTCGCTAAGTAGCGAGTAATTCGAAAGCCGTACTATTTGCTACTCGCACGTAAAGTACAGCTTTTGGGTTACTCGCTAATAAGCAAGTATTTCTCATTGACTTACATTGCACCCGCTGCTCATAACAAATATGCGAGTAGCTTACAGTATTCGCTAACAGCATAGCGAGTACGAATAGTTAACTACTAGCTGAACACTAGTAATAAGGTTTCCTCCATCTCACCTATCTTCCCTACCTGATCTACACCATGTGCAGAATTATTAGGCAATTTGTATTTTAGAGGATTTTTTTATTATTGATCAACAACTATGTTCTCAATCAACCCAAAAGACTCATAAATATCAACGCTTAATATTTTGGAAGTTGGAGTGGGGATTTTTTATATTTGGCTATCTTAGGAGGATATCTGTTTGTGCAGGTAACTATTACTGTGCAGAATTATTAGGCAACTTAATTAAAACCAAATATATTCCCATCTCACTTGTTTATTTTCCCCAGGTAAACCAATATAACTGCACAAAATTTAGAAATAAACATTTCTGATATGCAAAAACAACCCCAAAAAATTATTGACCAATATAGCCACCTTTCTTTATAATGACACTCAGCAGCCGACCATCCATAGATTCTGTCAGTTGCTTGATCTGTTTACGATCAACATTGCATGCAACAAAGGTGGTAGTTTTCCAGCCTTCCTTACCTTGGCCATGTCCCTGAGTGTGGCACACCTTGTGCTTTTTGATACTCCAGTAACGTTGCAGCTCTGATATATGACCAAACTGGTGGCAAATGGCATATTGGAAGCTTCACGCTTGATTTTCCTCAATTCATGGGCATTTTGCGCCTTTTTTGCCCAACAGGCTTCTTACGACCCTGTTGGCTATTTGCCAAGAAACGCTTGATTGTTCGTTGATCACGCTTCAAAAGTTTGGTAATTTCAAGACTGCTGCATCCCTCTGCAAGACATCTCACAATTTTGTACTTTTCAGAGCCCGTCAAATCTGTCTTCTGACCCATTTTGCCAAAGGAAAGGAAGTTGCCTAATAATTAAGCACACCTTATATAAGGTGTTGATGTCATTACACCGCACCCCTCCTCATTACAGAGATGCACGTCACCTTATTTACTTAATTGGTAGTTGGCTCTCAAGCCTATACAGCTTGGAGTAGGACAATATGTATAAAAAGTATCATGTGATCAAAATACTCATTTGCCTAAAAATTTTGCACACAGTGTATCTATTATAATAAATAACATCACGCTCTCCCCAGTACCTGAAGCCAACTACCTCCGAGTAACCTTTGACTCTGCCCTGTCCTTCATACCATACATCAAATCCCTCACCACCTTCTGCCATCTTCAACTAAAAAATATTTCCAGAATCCGTCCTTTCCTCAGTTCTCAATCCACGAAAATACTAGTGCATGCCCTCATTATCTCCCGCCTGGATTACTGCAACATCCTCCTCTTCGGCCTCCCTGCTAACACTCACACCTCTCCATTCCATCCTTAACTCTGCTGCCCAACTGATCCACTGTACTCCTCAATACCACCCCACTGCTCCCTCTGCAAATCCCTCCATTGGCTCCCAATTCTCCACTGTATCCAATTCAAACTACTAACACTGATTTATAAAGCCATCCATAATCTGTCTCCTCCATATATCTCCGTACTAATCTCCCGATACTCTCTAACACATAATCTCCAGTCCTCCCAAGATCTCCTTCTATCCTTCACACTCACTTGCTCCTCATCTAACCACGTCCATGAGTACTCCCAAGAAACCCCTGTTTTATGGAATTTGCTGCCTCAACACATCAGATTATCTGCTACATTTGCAAGCTTCAAACAGAACTTGAAAACTCATCTGTTCAGAAATGCCTATTGTATCCCATGACCCCACTGCTTCACCACAGCCAGAGCTGCTGCCTCACCATCACCGGAGCTGCTGCCTCACCACTGCCCCACCTACTGTCTCCTCCCCAATACAGTATCCTATAGAATGCAGCGCCCTCTTTGCTCTGTGCCAGTCTGTCTATTGAAAGTTTTACATGTATTTTGTAAGTAACCCACTATGTTCAGCACCATGGAATCAATGGTGCTCTATAAATAAATATTATTATTATTATTATTATTATTATTATTATTATTATTATTATTATTAATAATAATAATCATAACTAGAGTGGGTGTATAGAAGAGCAAACAAGATTATTAATGTTATGGATTGATTGCAGTACCAAGGCAGATTATTAAACTTGGAGTTATTTAGTTTTGAAAAACAAATGCTTAGGTACAATATTATTACAATGTACAAATATATGAGAGGACAGTGCACAGACCTTTCTAATAATCTTTTCACACCTAGCCCTGTGACGGGGACAAGGGGACATCCTCCATGTCTGGAGCAAAGAAGGTTTAATCATAATCGCAGATGCAGATTCTTTACGCAAAGAGCAATGAGATAATGAACTCTCAGCCATATGATTTTGTTGATTTGTTAATTTACTACAAAATTCGAGAGAAACCTGGATGCCTTTCTTGAAAAATATATTACATTATATATATTACCATATATGTGCACTAGATTCTGTGGTGGGCCATTGATCTAGGGAACTAGTCTGAATGTCATATTGTCACACAGAGATTTTCACAAACTTCGCCGACTGTCATGGGGGCATCAAGTTCTGTTCCGATTAAAGATTCTGAGAGTCCACCTCAGAAATACTTTGGTGTCTGGGATCAATGCATGCAGACTTGGGCGTCGACTTTCCTTGTACTGATTCCTAGGCAGGCTAGCAAGAGTTAATCTCTGCCAGTCTGCTTGCTACTCTCTTTTCATCACATGTTGTAGGGAATTCTATTGCATCTGCTCCCCTCCTATTTATGCTGAGTGAATCCTTCCACCTATGTCAGCTATAGTTTATCTGTGTCGGTCTGGTGAGGTGTTGTGTTCCAGACTATCTGATAGAAGTAATGCTTATTGCATTTGTGCGGTTGTGGAGTTTACTGCTGTTGTCTTTTGCCTTTTGTTACTACCTACCTGCTTTTGTTTTTTCCTTCTGAATCTCTTATTGTCTAATCGTGTGTAAGTGTGTGTGTGTGTGTGTGTGTATGCAGTGTGTCAGAGTTTTGGTATTTTCTTATCTGTCTGTATCTGTGGTTAACATCAAACTCCTGCTCTGTCCTTCCCAGGTGAAAAGGGGGATCGGATTAGGTCTGGTCAAGAGCAGGGCCGGGAATGGGCTCAAGCATTTCCACTATTAGAAGTATCCCTGAGGTTAGGGATAGCATAGAATCCCTAGCATGAGGGACAGCTAGGGACCCCTATCTCTTGTTATCCAGCGGTCACATCATTACAAGTATGTGGAGTCAGGAAGGAATATTTTTCCCCTAATATGGAGCTTAGTGTCTGCCCCCTTTGGTTTTCGCCTCCCTCTGGATCAACATGTTTGGCAATAGCCTAAACTCAATGCACTTATGTAATGTGGCTCAAGGCAGTTGCCTCTGGTGAATGTTGTGTTTTCTCTAGAGAAAATTTGGGTTACTGGGTGCTTGTGGTGTTGTTACTACCATTGACACCTTCACCTTCAGGTCTGCCAAGCTTTTTTCAGCATACTAACCCTTTCTCTCCAGGTTGAGGAAATTAGACAAATTGGTAAAAACAGAGTTTTCTTTTCTTGACAAAAAAACTCAGGTACACAAGACAGCAGGCACTGAACTTCAAGGACACTTTTGTATCATACAGAGACAGGTTCATCATAGTTAAAGCAGATGGCACTTTTCTTGTGAATGGTATACAGACAGAAGAGAAAAGTTGAACTTCCTGCTACTGGGCCAAATAGGTCAGAGTGTTGTGCTGGGAACCCTGCACCCAGACTACTTCATCCCTGACAAGGACTGTGCCTAATGCCGTTACCCTCTTAACATGTCCATAGCTGGGCAGCTACTTTTCCTTTCCATGGGCGGCCCACGTCTGGTGGACACTGGACTAACTTTTCTTCCAAGTCTCTATCTAGCAGGTTTCACTCCCTTGCCTGTGTGCTGAATCTCTTTCACCACTTATGGTATATTTTTGCTGATCTTCCTCCCTTGTACTTAAGGGCTCTGTAAAGGTCTTCACAACACCAATTAACTAACTGGATAAACAGCCTATTTCTCTGCACTGTAGCCCCTCTGACTATGGGATAATCCCAATTAACTGTCTCTTACCCTGCAGTCTGTTGCTGGGTAGACTTAACCTTTCACTTTATTCTAGGCAAACATTACAATACCTTAGCAACCTTTAGATCTTAGCCTGATACACTTACATTTCATTAATAACAGTGCAACATCTTGTACTTTACTATACCTTATATTATATATTCCTATAACAGTGCTACATAACATACATTATATAGAAACACAATACATCTCACATTAATTCAATGCGATTGGTGTGCTCAGGTAGGAATGTGACCTCTGGACCATCTCCTTAACCCCTTCCCGACCGGCCGGCTTTTAAGCTTTCCCGTTTTTTTTTCGCCATTCTTCTTTTGAGAGACGTAATATTTTTATTTTTCAGTCAATATGGTAATGTGAGGGCTCATTTTTTGCATAATGAGCTGTACTTTTAAATTAAACCATAGGTTTTACCATATAGTGTACTGAAAAACAGCAAAAAATTCCAAATGCAGAAAAATTGCAAAAAAAGTGCGATAGCACTATTGTTTTTGAAATATTTTATTCACTGTGTTCACTATATGGTAAAACTTATGTGTGGGTGTGATGCCTCAGGTCAGTGCGAGTTTGTAGACACCAAACTTGTATAGGTTTACTTTTATATAAGGGGGTAAAAAAAATTGGATGTTTGTCTGAAAAAAAAGGCGCACGTTTTACGCCATATTCCGTGACCCGTAACATTCTCATTTTTTGTGATATATGGCTCAGTGATGGCTTATTTTTTGTGCCTCGAGCTGACGTTTTTAACAGTACTATTTTAACGCAGATGCTACGTTTTGATCGCTTGTTATTGCATTTTGCGCAAAATTTGTGGACCAAAAAACATAATTTTGGCGTTTGGAATTTTTTTGCCGCTACGCCGTTTACTGATCAGATTAATTGATTTTATATTTTGATAGATCGGGTGTTTCTGAACGCGGCGATACCAAATGTATGTATATTTTTTATCTTTTTAACCCTTTAATTTTCAGTGGGGCAAAAGGGGAGTGATTTGAACTTTTAGTTGTTTTTTTTAATTTTTTAAAACTTTTGTTTTACTTTTTTTTTATTTTACTAGTCTCCCTAGGGGGCTATATGGATCAACAATCCGATTGCTCTGCCATATCTGCTGATCATAGCTATACAGCTGTAAACAGCAGATATGCCCATTTTTTGCTTCGCTCGGCTCCGGGCCGAGTAAAACCGAAACTAATTCATGTCAGCTACAGGAGTCATCACATGACCCTGTGCTACCATGACAACCACCGTAAGTCACGTGATCACGTCACATGACTTCCGGTATCGGCCGGTAAGTAAATGTTTACCGCCGATGCCATTATAATGGCGCTGTCACATATTGACAGCGCCATTTAAGGGGTTAAACGGCACGAGCAGATAACGATTCTGCTTGGGCCTAGCAGGCACACATCTCAGCTGTGAAAATCAGCTGAGATGTGCGCCGATCGCAGTAAGCTGCCGGCAGCAGACCAAGGGCAGTAACACTATGACCGCTAGGATGTAATATTACTGCCCGCGGACGTTAAGCGGTTAAACTTAAGTGTACCTTCAACCTTAAAACTATAAAACTAAGTATGAAGAGACACACAAGAGGAGAAAGCCCTAACCTACACTACAGTTCAAAAGTGTATGGTCACTTAGATATTTCCTTAATTTGGAAAGAAAAGAACATTTTTTTTCAATGAAGCTAACATTAAATTAAACAGATACACTCTATACATTGTTAATGTGGTAAATGACTATTCTAGCTGCAAACGTCTGGTTTTGACTGCAATATCTACATAAGTGTATAGAAGCCCATTTCCAATAACCACCACTCCACTGTTCTAATGGTACATTGTGTTTGCTAACTGTGTTAGAAGGCTAATGGATGTTTAGAAATCCCATGAAAATCCTTGTGCAAGTATGTTAGCACAGCTGAAAACAGTTTTGTTGATTAGAGAAGCTATAACACTGACCTTCCTTTGAGCTCGTTGAGAATCTGGAGCATTACATTTGTTGGTTCCATTAAACTTTGAAAATGGCCAGAAAAAGAGAACTTTCATGTGCACCTTGGCAGCCTATTCTTGTTCTTTGAAATTAAGGGTATTCAATGTGAGAAATTTCCAAGAAACTGAAGATCTCCTACAATGGTGTGTACTACTCCCTTCAGAGGAGAGCACAAACAGGGTCTAACCAGACAAGAAAAATAAGTGAGAGGCCGTGCTGCACAACTGAGCAACAAGACAAGTACATTAGAGTCTCTAGTTTGAGAAATTGATGCCTCACAGGTCCTCATTCAACTTTGCAGCTTCATTAAAAAGTACACGCAAAACGCCAGTGTCAACCTCTACAGTGAAGAGGCGACTCCGGGATGCTGGCCTTAAGGGTACAGTAGCAAAGAAAAAGCCATATCTGAGACTGGCTAATAAAAGGAAAAGATTAATATGGGCAAAAGAACACAGACATTGGACAGAGGAAGATTGGAAAAAAAGTGTTATTGAAAGATGAATTGAAGTTCAAGGTGTTTGGATCACACAGAAAAACATTTGTGAGGCACAGAACAACTGAAAAGATGCTGGAAGAGTGCAGACACC
The DNA here is from genome assembly GCF_048569485.1 of Anomaloglossus baeobatrachus. Lineage (NCBI taxonomy): Eukaryota > Metazoa > Chordata > Amphibia > Anura > Aromobatidae > Anomaloglossus > Anomaloglossus baeobatrachus. The sequence continues at coordinate 154,406,897 of NC_134362.1, forward strand.
ATCTGTCAAGCACGGTGGAGGTAAAGTGATGGTCTGGGGTTACTTTGGTCCTCGTAAAGTGGGAGATTTGCACATGATAAAAGAGATTTTGAATAAGGAAGGCTATCACTCCATTATGCAACGCCATGCCATACCCTGTGGACAGCGCATAACTGGAGCCAATTTCATCCTACAACAGGACAATGACCCAAAGCACACCTCCAAATTATGCATGAACTATTTAGGGAAGAAGCAGGCAGTTGGTATTCTATCTGTAATGGAGTAGACAGCCCAGTCACCAGATCTCAACGCCATTGAGCTTTTGTGGGAGCAGCTTGACCGTATGGTACGCAAAAAGTGCCCATCAAGCCAATCCAACTTGTGGGGCACTTCTGGAAGCATGGGGTGAAATATCTCCAGATTACCTCCGAAATTTAACAGCTAGAATACCAAAGGACTGCAAATCTGGAATTGCTGCAAAGGAGCATTCTGCGCCAAAAGCAAAGTTTGACATTTTCTGTGACTATTGTTTTCAGGGCATATGTTGACATGATTCCAGACTTTCTTTTGTCATGCTTGCTTACTTTGGTGGTTTGGTCATTTATTATGTAAATGTGCCGTCCATGCAGCGGTCGAACAGCTTGGATCCGGGGTTTGCTGTGGCTCGAGGGTCTCCGGAACCGGGAGCTCACGGCCACTTCAAATGAAAAGATTTACAGGGGATAAGAGTTTGTGATGCCACCCGTGGTTCTCGGTAAAAGGAGTACTGCTGCTGCCGATGGGAGTACCCAGGGAAGATGGAGTGGGGAAGCCAGATGACTTCCCCTCCACGGGTAGGGGAGGCCCCGGGACTCTGGATGATGGAGGTGGTGGGGAGCGTGGTGCGTGGTGCAGATTCGAAGCAGGGGAGGACAGCGTACTTACTCAGGCAGTGTTGATAGTGATGCGACCGCAAAGCAGACTCTGACACAAAGGTAAACCAAGTCTCTGGGAGGCACTGCCCCTTCAGGGGAGCTCGTCCGGGAGTCCGCTTTTTTTTTGGTATTGCTGATGGTCTGTACCTTGCCTCCATTCACTGTATTTTAGATGTTCTGTGTGACCCCTATGCTTGAAGCTGTCGGGGTCCTGCTCCCCACTGTTAAGTAGGAAAGCTGTGCTCTTGATGGCTGACACTTGGGATTTCAGTGGGCCGCATGAGTTGGAATGCCCTATCCCCCTCGTTGTGTTGATGCCTTTGATCTCTGAGCTCTTGGGGAAAGTTCATAAAGAGACTATCCTCCACAGGTTAATTATCAGGTTGTGTGAAGCTACTCCCTTATCTAGGGTCCAGTACCCCGCCGTGCTCGGTACCGGTTCGGATACTAGATAATCCGGTGCCAACCGTTCCACAAAACTAAGCCTGCCACCTTTCTCCAATGCCCTGCGACTGGGCCTCGGACTCCTTCGGTCCCAGACCACCGTCTGCAACCTAGCCAACATCTCCCAGGGAGCTCCAACTCCCTCCATCTCCTCACTCTCTGAGGGCTACCACTCAACCACAGGGAGCTGCTACTCGCATCTCCTCACTCTTTCTGATCTACTACTGAACTGTTTTAGCTTTGCTCTGGACTTCCTCTCTCTGACTTCCTCCCTTCCACCAGTCTGCCTAACCCCTAGGCGGGTGGCCCTGTTCCAGCTAGACCACCCACTGGTGTGCCTGACAGGGTGTGAGGTGTGACTAGGATTTGCATGCTGATGGAGCAATACCAAGAGTAAAGCTGGTGTCACACTAAGCGACAGCGACAACGACGTCGCTGTTACGTCACCATTTTCGGTGACGTAACAGCGACCTTGTAAGTCGCTGTTATGATCGCTGCTTAGCTGTCAAACACAGCAGAAGCAGCGATCATAACGTCGCTGTGCTGCATGTGCAGAGAGCAGGGAGCCGCGCTTAGCGCTGGCTCCTTGCTCTCCTAGGTACAGTACACATCGGGTTAATTAACCCGATGTGTGCTGCAGCTACATGTCACAGTGCAGAGAGCAAGGAGCCGTGCGCACTGCTTAGCGCTGGCTCCTTGCTCTCCTTGCTACAGTATACATCGGGTTAATTACCCGATGCATACTGCAGCCACATGTCACAGTGCAGGAGCCGGCACTGGCAGCAAGGGCGGAGGCTGGTAACCAGCGTAAACATCGGGTAACCAGGGAAAGGTCTTCCCTTGGTTACCCAATGTTTACGCTGGTTACAGCTTACCGCAGCTGCCAGTGCCAGCTCCTGATCGCTTCATTTCGTCGCTCTCTCGCTGTCACACACAGCGATGTGTGTGTCACAGCGGGAGAGTGACGACCAAAAAATGAAGCTGGACATTCAGCAACGACCGGTGACCTCACAGCAGGGGCCAGGTCGTTGCTGGATGTCACACACAGCGACAGCGACGGGACGTCGCTGCAACGTCACAGAAAATGGTGACGTAGCAGCGACGTCGTTGTCGTCGTCGTTATGTGTGACACCAGCTTTAGGATACCAGAACTATGGGGAGTTGAGTCCTGCACTAGAAGGAAAGGGGTTCAGTACCCTGTGGCACCCTGACTAGTTCAGGGGCATCACATAAACATTTATTGCAATTTTATTGCAGATTTATTGCACATTTTTCATCTGGAGTATTTGTCTCTAATTTTCTGGAGTATTTGTCTCTAATTTATGGCAAGAACAGACCCCACTCTTACTCTCTCTCTCCCCCTTCTACCCTCTGTTCTTGGATCCATTTCCACTGTTTGTTTTTATCTATTTTTTTAACAATAAGTTTTGTATTTTTGCATTATTTTCTTGGTTTGTGCTTTTGTACTCCATGTTCCCCTGTTATCATGAAAACCTATCCTGTAGTATTCATACAACTGCGCTCTTAATTTTGGAGCCTCTGGATGTAAATAATAAATGTTTCCATTCACTGATTGCAAATAGAGATCTTGAATCCTGGGAGACATAGATACACTACATTAGAAAATGGCCTATCATTTCATTATGCAATACATAAGATCTGTTGTCATAATTAAGTGATCTATTTCAGCTTGACACTTGTGGCTCTGCTAGAGACTAGATGACATTTTCATACACCAAGGATGATTATTTTTAGGCTGTTTACATATTTGGATATTTCATATTGTTGAGCGAAAACTGTTACCTATTGGTCAAGAATGTTTTTTCTCCGGAATCCCGGCAAAATATGTTTCTCTCATGCCGGTTACAAGTTGCCGTCGGGGGATTTTTTTTTTCCTTTGTGGCAGTAGAGGGGTTAATCCCGTGCAAATTCTCCGTCTGGTCTATTTAAAAAGAAAGAATAAATTATAAATAGAATACTGTACAATAGACCAGTTTTTTTTTCCCTTTTCAGCAATTACTAAATGCTAAACTGTAGAGTCTAAAATGACACTTATTTGAGGAATTAAAAAAGATGTCTCTTACTTGAATTACCACTTAAATGGTAAAGGAGACACATCTGAAAAACGAAACCCGAATCCTTTATTGATAAGAGAGTCTGGAGTTCTAAGTACATGCAAATCCATTAAATGAGAGAGGTCTTGCAGTGAGACGTTGGTTATTTTAAACTGCGGGAGCTCTGCCCTTACCAACTCAGACCTACCTTTGGATTACTATTGATTTAATCTTTGCATGCAAGTTTTAAGTAGTAATTTAGGGTCAAATAACCCCTGCCGTTCCAGCGGAGGGTACATCAAGCTGATCAACATTGGAATGACATTTCTAAGGCTATGATATAAAGTTAATGATTGTACGATCATTAAGGCAGGGTCTTCTAGCAGAGCCGCAGACTCCATTAGGCTTCATTCAGTACAACTTGTTTAATACCAAAAGAAGAAAAATGTTAAAAAAAGCTAAATGTGTGAATATTAGTTTCTCTTATTCAGTAACTAATACCACCATTTCTAAAAAAACAATGAATTGTTATGAGGCTAAGTTCACAGGAGTGTTGAAAAATGCCATGCATCATCTGTATTGTTAGCCATATGGCATCTGTTGTCATACACAAGCAGTTTCTTATGTTAAAGGGGTTAAAAAGGTTATCCACAACCCCTTCTTAAGCAGTATATTCCCCCAGTGAAAGACGAACACTCAACTCCAATTCTGGCGTGATTCCTGCAGTGTTGGCTTTGGCTCTCCCGGGGATCACATAGCATTGTTAAGCCGGAGAGATCATCCGAATAATGGACAACCCTTTTAAAAAATTGAAATGTATTCATAAAAATTGGATACTGTATGAATGATTCGTATGAAGTCTCATTATTTTTGCCATTTTGGCACTGGCTCTCCTGGGGATCACATAACATTATTATGTCATACAATCCCTAAAACCAATCAGCATTGTCCTCCTTTAGACAAATCAGACATCCAGAGACAGTTAGAGATAAGGCACAGCTCTTCCTTACTCCAGATGTCAATTACGTCCGAAGGAGGCGACAGTGAAGTTAGCACTGATTGGCCTCATAGATCATCCGAGTAGTGAACAACCCTTTAAAAAATTGAAATGTATCCATAAAAATTGGATACTGTATGGATGATTCATATGAGGTCTGATTTTTTTGGCAGTGTTGGCACTGGCTCTCTGGGGGATCACATAACTTTGTTAAGTCATTTGATCTCTATGGCCAATCAGCACTGTCTTCACTGTCGCCTCCTTTAGACAGATCATACATCCAGAGAAAGTTAGAGACCAGTGGCATCTCTCCCTTCCTCCAGATGTCAATTTTGTTCGAAGGAGGCGACAGTGAAGCCAGCACTGATTGGCCTCAGGAATCATCCAAGAAGTTGGCTACCCTTTTAAAAAGTTGAGATATATCCATAAAAGTTGGCTACTGAAAGGGTGATTCTTATAAGGTCTGATTTTTTTGGCAGTGTTGGCACTGACTGTTCTAGGGATCTCATAACATTATTATGTCATGCAATCCCTAAAGCCAATCAGCACTGTTTTCATTGTCATCTCCTTTAAACAAATCAGACATCCAGAGAAAGTTAGAGACTAGTCGTAGATCTCCCTTCCTCCAGATGTCAATTACATCCGAAGGAGGCGACAGTGAAGCCATCACTGATTGGCCTCAGGGATTGTCCAAGAAGTGGACATCCCCTTCTAAATAATTTAAATGTATCCATAAAACTTAGATACTGTATGGATGATTCGTATGAGAGCTATTTTTTTTTGCTATTGGCACTGGCTCTCCTTGGAATCACATAACATTGTTATGTCATGCGATTCCTATAGTCAATCAGCATTGTGTTCATTATTGCCTTCTTTGGACAAATTTGATATCCATAGAAAGTTAGAGACCAGTTGCAGCTCTCAATACTACACATCTCAATTATGTCCGAAGGACATGACAGTGAAGCCAGCACTGATTGGCCTCAGGGATCATCCGAGTACTGGTCAACCCTTTTAAAGAAGTGAAATGTATCCATAAAAATTGGATACTGTATGGGTGATTTGTATGAGATCTGATTTTTTTTGGTGGTGTTGGCATTGGCTCTCCCGGGGATCACATAACATTATGTCATGCGATCTCTTTGGCCAATCAGAATTGTCTTATTTGTTGCCTCCTTTTGACAAATCAGGTAGCTAGAGAAAGTTAGAGACCAATCACAGCTCTCCCTTCCTCCAGATGTCAATTATGTCCGAAGGAAGCAACAGTGAAGCCAGCACTGTTTGGCCTCAGGGATCTTTCGAATGGTGGACAACCCTTTTAAAGAAGTGAAATGTATCCATAAAAATTGGATACTGTATGGATGAATCGTATTGGGTTTGATTTTTTTGGCGCACCAAAATTCGATATATGGAAGACATTAGTGCATTCTGCGAAATTCTTTCGACCATGTGAACGCACATCCGGCATCGTTAGTGATATCGTAGCGTGTGACAGCTATGAACGAGCAGAAATACTCACCTTTTGGTTCATCATTGACAAGATGCTCATTTCCAAAAAATCGAACATTCGGTTGTTCATCGTTCCCGAGGCAGCACACATCACTCTGTGTGACACCCCGGGAACGATGAACACAGCTTACCTGTGTCCCGCCGGCAATGCGAAAGGAAGGAGGTGGGCTGGATGTTTACGTCCCGCTCATCTCCGCCCCTCTGCTTCTATTGGCCGGCCGCTGTGTGACATCGTTGTGACGCCGAACGTCCCTGCCCCTTCAGGAAGTGTATGTTCGCCGCCCATAGCGAGGTCATTTGGAAGGTAAGTACGTGTGACAGGGGGTTACAAAATTGTGCGACACAAACAAGAAATTGCCCGTGCCGCACAAACGATGGGGGCGGGTGCGATCGCAAATGCGATCACCCGAGAAATCGACACATGTAAAGCAGCCTTTAGTCTTTTTTTTATGGGTAGCACTTGGATCTAAAATATGTGCGAATTCTAACTTGAAAGTAGCTTGGACCCCTAGGAATTAGAGATCATGAAAGGTTCATATCATACACTTTAGGGAATGCAATTTTATTTGTCTGCCCTGCACCCTAAATTTAGGAGAGTAACTAACAAGTCATTTTTCCCCTCACACCTCATTGGCCAGACACTGGCCAAATGACCAAGTCCATGGCTAAAAGAAGTGATTTGTGCTCATCTTGTAAGTCATAAGGACTTTTGTCCCCCTCCTATGGTAGCAAGGCCTTGGGGGGATTTTCTTCCTTGCACAGTTAGAGGGAGAGGAGCCTATTTTTCTTTTCCTTTGAGGTCCTTACTCCACAGTATAAGCCTCTACAATAGGCAGATACGGAAAAATAAATCCTTAAACATTAAAGCCTCAAAATTAAAAATAACAACAACCAATATTTGTATTATGCTGTCGGTTTTATAGCAATTCCAAAAAGGCCACTGTGGATTTTTCTTTCCGCCTGCGTCGGTCTCCTCTGCTGTGCAGTCCACATAGTGCACTTAACATAACACAAACTTTATTTGTTTTACATCATACCTAACATATTTTCCTGCTGATATTTTTTTATTTATTGTTACAGCTGTATGTATGGAGCTGATTAAAAAAAAGAGACAGGGAGCAGTATTTGTTGAAGCATCTTTAAATAGTTTTACATGGGATTATGCTTTGATATCAAAGCTTTGAAATGATGGCCTGAGATTTGTGAAGATGAAGTTCTGCTTTCTGCAACCATGAATTAATAAAATAAAAATTCATAATACTGAGTCAAATAAGGATTGTAGCAAATTATGAGAATATTTACAAATATCACACTTTTTTTATATAATGTATTTGTTATGTAGGGCATTTTTATTAGGATTTGCCCTAGAATATTGAAGTTACAAAGACGTTCTCCTGAATAGTGATGGATGAATGTTCTCGGCACTGTTTGGTACTCGATCAAGCAATGAAGTGCTCGGGTACTTGCGGTGCTTGGCTGACTATTGTGGGTGCTTGAATGTATCGACCATGAAACAAGAAAACAATAGGGCCCACTCCTGTGACAGAATGATGGTAGTCGACACCCTAGTACAAGCTAAAAGTGGCTAAAAGAACTAGGGATGTTTAGTTTAGTTTCAAAGAGAGAAGGCGGAGAGGAGACTTAATAGCGGTCTACAAATATCTGAAAGGTGGTCACAGTGCAGAGGGAACGACCCTATTCTCATTAGCACAAGGAAGTACTAGAAGCAATGGGATAAAACTTCAAGGAAGGAGATTCAGATTAGACTTTAGGAAAGACTTTCTGACAGTGAGGGCAGTCAGGGAGTGGAACAGGTGACCACAGGAGGTGGTGAGATCTCCATCAATGGAAATCTTCAAGCAGAAACTGGATAAACATATAGCAAGGGGTTGGACCCGATGGCACTTGAGGTCCCTTCCAACTCTACCTTTCTATGATTCTCTGATTAAGCTATTTGCAGGATCTGAATGGCTCTCTAAAACGCTAAAAAGAACATTTTTGGATGTAGTGTGTCAAGAAAAAAACAAAAAGAAAAACCCGCCCTCTCTCCCCCAAAAATGCTCTGTATATGGCTGGCTGTATGTGGATGGAGAGCTCAATCATTGACTTCCCTAATACTTGTTGCACGAGTTGAGCAATTCCAGAGAGTCTGTACTGCTCGACTATAGTAACGAGAACCTGAGCATTTTAGGGCTCACTTACCTCCATGAGACCCTTTTTACACTGCGTTCCTCTCCCCATTCAGTGGTCCCATCAGGGCTTCTGTCTGAATCCCCAGCAGAAAGGGGTTTTGGGCGTATGCGTCAACGGGACCATCGACTATAATAGTGCAGACGAAGTCATGCCTGAGACCACTGAACATAACAGTAATCAAAAAGATTCACCGCACTCTCAATGAATATGATGCAAAAAGAGAATATTTTTTTTTCAAACAAGTGAATACAACACTGTGAGTGACACGTCTTGCCCGACGTTTCAACCCTCCTGGGTCTTTATCGAACGGTCGCTGGACAAATATAAAATAAAATATATATGTAAAGATAAAGTACAAAAAACAAAATTGAAAACACGGACAGAAAGTTATATACAGAGTCAGTAATATATACAAAGATAGTCAAGGAAATGACAATAAAATGTTAAATAACATGAGGAATGCTAAACAGCAAAAACTGAACGTAGATCGGAACGCAATGTGAATGTGGCCTTAGTGGGTCAAGAAAAGTGTGTCAGTGAAGGAACTTAACACAAAAAGACATGTCGCTTCACTGAATGTTGGGAGCCAGCGCCCTAGTGTTTTAATGGCCCTCCTGGGGGCTAAAAAGAACATTTTTGGATCTAGTGTGTCAAGAAATGCTCTCTATATGGCTGGATGTATGTGGGCAGAGAGCTGAAATGCCCAACCATTGACTGCCATAATATTCGTTATTTGAGTTGAGCCTGTTCAGAGCGTCTGACCGGCTCAAATCAAGTAATGAGCGCCCGAGCATTTTAGCGCTCGCCCATCTTTACTACTGAGCTTTCAAAATTGTGTTTGGACCTTTGTTAGTTCTGTTTTCTTGGACTGATGTCTATGACAGCTAATCGTGATGGCCGTTAGATTGGCCGTTGAGTCATCATTCTGCTCTCTACAAACCTTGGACGCCATAGTATTCTGCACTGAGAATGTTGAAATCCAAAATTTCCAATCCCTACATCCCCAAAACATTTACTAAACTTGGAGAAAAAATAAAAAATACAACTAAAAAGAAAAGGTTTGGCTGATATTTATCTAACATGTATGACTACTTTGTGGGCTCACTCACACCACTGTATAAATTGGATGAGTGCTATATTTTGTCTGGTTGCACTTGGACCAAAATTATTCTATGAGGCAGTGCCAATCACAGCTTTTTTTTTCTTATGCTGATTCAGTATGAGAAAAAAAAGAAGCGCAGCATTCTGCAAGTGGCTGCGCAAATCGGACGTCGTGCACCCATTCAAGTCATTGGGCGCGTGGAAATCATCAGACTGCATGATACCTGAGTCTGTACTCACAGAATGACAGAGGATTGGATGACACTATGATCCGATTCTTTGGCAGAGAGAATATACGCTTGTGTGACTCCAGGCTAGGAGTGAATCTTTATAGGATGGAAGAGGGGAGAATTTTACAGATCTGAGCTGGTAAAAATCCACAATGGAGGATGCAAGTAGGCAAATCTAATCTACATGCCGCGTAATCATTACCAAAAAATGTATTATTTTCATCCACAAAAAAACGGATGATTTTTCTTCAGTTTTGTCATCTGTATAACATCCAGTTTTATCCATCGGCAATTAAGAACATTTACAACAACAAATACTATAATAAATCCTATATTAAAGAACTGCAATTTACCCATAATATTCACGAGCTTTATGGATGATCAGTATCCTTCAGGAAAAACATAGCTTTTATTCCATCCTTAAAAGTCCAGACAATAATACATGGCAACGTTTTGGCCTTATCCGGCCTTTACCAAGCAAAAAGAAGACATAAAATATAGAGGATGAGCCATATGGAACCAGATTTTTTGGTGCACTAATAAACTCAAGTCTCATTGAAAGTATGGATGAAGCTACTGCATGCTACACTCATAACTAGTGATGAGCGAGTGCTATCATGTTCGAGTGCTCGGAACTCGTAACTAGTAATGAGAGAGCGCTACCATGCTCGGGTGCTCGGTACTCATAACTTGTGATGAGAGAGCGCAAGTGACTCGCCCACCCCAGGGCCTTAGGTGACTCGGTGTCGGGCCGGACTAGTCCGGGGTAGTCAGCGGTGGTGGGGCCCGACTCCATAACCTTGGCGGAGTCAAATAAAAATATGGCGGTATTGGGAAGATGGTAATAAAGTTTAATAAATATTCATGACGCCACCTGTGGATGGTGGCTTTGGAGCCATGGCTGCTGGACGGGACCTCCGGGGCTGGTGTTGTGGCAGCTGAGGTGTTTCTTGCTCCCCACAGGTGGAGCGGGTACCCTGGGGCAACCGTTTGTATAGTCTATGATGGATGTTGATGAGGTGCAGGACAAAGCAGATGACACAGGACTTGCAGTTAAGATGTTTTTTACTCACTGTTCGTTACAACACTGCAGCTGACCCATGGTATGCCCGGATTCACTGTCGTGGGCCTTTGCCAATCCCGGATAGTTCAAGGGTCAGTACCGGTGCACCCCTCAATGTGTCCCTCCCTGGTCGTCTCACTAGCGCCGACCTTCACTAGACTGTCCTGCATCTCTGCCACCGAGTCTGTACAAAGTGTGGCTGACCTCAGTCTTTTTATTGCTCCCCCTTGCAGGTGATGGGTGGCAGGTTGTGGCCTCGGGTGCCAGAAGCAACCTCCCGGGCTGTCGGATTGCTAAAGGAAATGTTATTCTTCTTTAGCCTGGGGTCCGTCTCTGTTATTGCAACCAGATCCCTCCACCCCGGTGTTCTTGGTGGAACAAGTCCACGGAGGCATCCCGCACATCTGTGGCACTCTGGAATCCCTTCAGTCGGTGTCACCTGGGCCTAGCAAAACCCAGGATCTTCACCTAAAACCTCCTTTTGGCTAGACACCTCACTGACTACTAGATCTTCCTGTCAACTGTCACTTCTCTGACAGACTATTTGACTGAACTTCCCCTAACTGGTCCTAACCAGTTCTCCTCAACTGTTCCCTTTTAAACATAGCTCCGCCCACTTTTCCTACTGACCCCTCCTCCCCCCTGCCAGGCTCCACCCCTTCAGGCCAGTGAATGGGACTTAAGGCTCCATAATCAAGTATACTGGTTGCTGCTTCTCAGCATTAAACCCTGACCTTGTGCGTGTCCTAACAATTGGTGTGTGCAGGTTTTGTCTGTGAACCCCCTTCTTACCCAGGATGGGACACCACACCTCTGGCTGAAGTGCAGTACCTCTGTGGCGATGAAAGCCTCAGAGGTGCCACACTACCATGCTCAGGTGCTCAGTACTCGTAACTAGTAATGAGCGAGCGCTACCATGCTTGGATGCTTAATACTCATAACTAGTGATGAGCAGGCACCACCATGCTCAGGTGCTCGAAACTAGTGATGAGCGAGCACTACCATGCTCAGGTGCTCGTTATTCGTAATGACTAGTGATGATCAGGCACTACCATATTTGGGAGCTCAATACTCGTCACTAGTGATGAGCAAGCATTACCATGCTTGGGTGATCGGTACTCGTACCTAGTGATGAGCGAGCACTACCATGCTTGGGAGCTTAGAACTCGTAACTAGTGATGAGCAAGCACTACCATGCTCGGGTGATCGGTACTCATAACTAGAGTTGAGCGCGTTTCGCAGTTCGAGGTTCTCCAGTTCTAGGCTCGAGTGATTTTGGGGCCTGTTCTAGATCGAACTAGAACTCGAGCTTTTTGCAAAAGCTCGATAGTTCTAGAAACGTTCGAGAACGGTTCTAGCAGCAAAAAAACAGCTAATTCCTAGCTTGGTTTCCGCTGTAATAGTGTAAGTCACTCTGTGAATCACACTATTATGACATTTCAGTGTATAGTGTGCGTGAACAGCGCCTTCAGATCACTGCTGTTTCTATAATGGCGATCGCCATTTTTTTTTTTTTTTCCTTGTCTTCCTTCCCTAAGCGCGCGCGTGTAGTGGGGCGGGCCAGCATGTCAGCCAATCCCAGACACACACACAGCTAAGTGGACTTTTAGCCAGAGAAGCAACGGCATGTGTGATAGGATGTCCATGTCACATGTCCCTGCATTATAAAAACGGACATTTTCCTCCAGGACGCCATTATCTCTTCTGCGTCTTTGGTGTCAGACATCACTGTCGCAGCTCCGTCCTCCTGAGTCTTATCGCTGATACAGCTGTATGCGCTCCATACACAGCGCTGGACAGCTTAGGGATAGCACTTTCTATCAGTCCTTTTAAGGGCTCAAACCGGTAGGGTCAGAGCCATAGGTGACAGGTCCTGAAAACAGAGACAGCGTCTGTGTAGCCAAGGTCAGGGATTTCGTCGCTGCATTTCACCATTAGGAGGGAATAGAAAGGCAGGCTTCCATTCCTCTACCCAGAGCCCCACAATCCTGCCACTGTACCCTCCTGTCCTCTGCACACTCCAACTCTTTTTAACTAAGCCATTATGCTAGCAAACAGTCAGTGTACCTAGTGGCATCCTAAACGTGGCTATTGTACTTTTGTCTAGTCACAGTATTGCAAAGATATTTGCAGCACCTCTGCCTGCATTGCACACTCAAACTTTTTTTAACTAAGCCATTATACTAGCAAACAGTCAGTGTACCTAGTGGCATCCTAAACGTGGCTATTGTACTTTTGTCTAGTCACACTATTGCAAAGATATTTGCAGCACCTCTGCCTGCATTGCACACTCAAACTCTTTTTAACTAAGCCATTATACTAGCAAACAGTCAGTGTACCTAGTGGCATCCTAAACGTGGCTATTGTACTTTTGTGTAGTCAAACTAGTGGAAAGATATTTGCAGCACGTCTGCCTGCATTGCACACTCCAACTCTTTTTAACTAAGCCATTACACTAGCAAACAGTCAGTGTACCTAGTGGCATCCTAAACGTGGCTATTGAACTTTTGTCTATTCACACTATTGTAAAGATATTTGCAGCACGTCTGCCTGCATTGCACACTCAAACTTTTTTTAACTAAGCCATTATACTAGCAAACAGTCAGTGTACCTAGTGGCATCCTAAACGTGGCTATTGTACTTTTGTCTATTCACACTATTGTAAAAATATTTGCAGCACCTCTGCCTGCATTGCACACTCAAACTTTTTTTAACTAAGCCATTATACTAGCAAACAGTCAGTGTACCTAGTGGCATCCTAAACGTGGCTATTTTACTTTTGTCTATTCACACTATTGTAAAGATATTTGCAGCACCTCTGCCTGCATTGCACACTCAAACTTTTTTTAACTAAGCCATTATACTAGCAAACAGTCAGTGTACCTAGTGGCATCCTAAACGTGGCTATTGTACTTTTGTCTATTCACACTATTGTAAAGATATTTGCAGCACCTCTGCCTGCATTGCACACTCAAACTTTTTTTAACTAAGCCATTATACTAGCAAACAGTCAGTGTACCTAGTGGCATCCTAAACGTGGCTATTGTACTTTTGTGTAGTCAAACTAGTGGAAAGATATTTGCAGCACGTCTGCCTGCATTGCACACTCCAACTCTTTTTAACTAAGCCATTATACTAGCAAACAGTCAGTGTACCTAGTGGCATCCTAAACGTGGCTACTGTACTTTTGTCTATTCACACTATTGTAAAGATATTTGCAGCACCTCTGCCTGCATTGCACACTCAAACATTTTTTAACTAAGCCATTATACTAGCAAACAGTCAGTGTACCTAGTGGCATCCTAAACGTGGCTATTGTACTTTTGTCTATTCACACTATTGTAAAGATATTTGCAGCACGTCTGCCTGCATTGCACACTCCAACTCTTTTTAACTAAGCCATTATACTAGCAAACAGTCAGTGTACCTAGTGGCATCCTAAATGTGGCTATTGTACTTTTGTGTAGTCAAACTAGTGGAAAGATATTTGCAGCACGTCTGCCTGCATTGCACACTCCAACTCTTTTTAACTAAGCCATTATACTAGCAAACAGTCAGTGTACCTAGTGGCATCCTAAACGTGGCTATTGTACTTTTGTCTATTCACACTATTGTAAAGATATTTGCAGCACCTCTGCCTGCATTGCACACTCAAACTTTTTTTAATTAAGCCATTATACTAGCAAACAGTCAGTGTACCTAGTGGCATCCTAAACGTGGCTATTGTACTTTTGTCTATTCACACTATTGTAAAGATATTTGCAGCACCTCTGCCTGCATTGCACACTCAAACTTTTTTTTAACTAAGCCATTATACTAGCAAACAGTCAGTGTACTTAGTGGCATCCTAAACGTGGCTATTGTACTTTTGTCTATTCACACTATTGTAAAGATATTTGCAGCACCTCTGCCTGCATTGCACACTCAAACTTTTTTTAACTAAGCCATTATACTAGCAAACAGTCAGTGTACCTAGTGGCATCCTAAACGTGGCTATTGTACTTTTGTCTATTCACACTATTGTAAAGATATTTGCAGCACGTCTGCCTGCATTGCACACTCAAACTTTTTTTAACTAAGCCATTATACAAGCAAACAGTCAGTGTACCTAGTGGCATACAAGAAGTGGCTGTTGTACTCCATTAGTGCCCCACTGGTGCCAAGCTATTTCTAGCACCTGTGCAGGACACCCTCCTGCTCTGTTTTTAATAAGCTATAATGATAGCAAAAAATACTGCCATTTAGTGGCATCATAGAACTGGCTGTTGTATTCCATTAGTGCCCCACTGGTGCCAAGCTATTTCTAGCACCTCTGCATGACACCCTCCTGCTCTGTTTTTAATAAGCTATAATGATAGCAAAAAATACTGCCATTTAGTGGCATCATAGAACTGGCTGTTGTATTCCATTAGTGCCCCACTGGTGCCAAGCTATTTATAGCACCTCTACATGACACCCTCATGCACATTTTGCTACGCTAATGTTATAGCAAACTCAGGGAATTCATTGCTGCATTTGATAATTCGGAGGGATAGAAAGTCAGGCTTCCTTTAGCTTTTCCTTCTGTTCATAGACAGCATCTCCAAGAGCAATTTCCCCTCCACGTCTAAGTGTGGAGAGGCAGCTAGTGCGCATGCGTGTGCCGATTTACCCCAGCTGCAGCCTAATTACAGTGTTTCGCCTAGTGAGTATGCTCAGCCTGACTGTGCCATTCCTGACGCTAAGTCTTCATTTCGGGATACAGCGCATGCTCCCACACTAAGTGTGAAAAGCCTCTTTGCACAGGTGCTTGCATTCCGTGCCGGGTCTAAGTCCTGTTTTGTGCCTAGACACCATGCTAAAGCTGATAGTCTTTTTTCAGAGACTGTATTTCATGCTACTGAGCATGCTCAGGCACTTACTGCATCAGAGACTATGTCCGGTAATAAACTCTTTGGCCCTGCCCCTGATGTGGGGGTCCCATATAGACCACAGGGCATCAGGTGTCCTCCCAAATGGCTTGCAGAGGCCCACCCCTATGACTTGTCACCGCATTATTGATGGTCAGACGATGACTGGTGAGGTGTTTGGGTCATGGCAGCCATGAGGTCATCATTGAAGTTGCGTTTCCAAATAGGATGCTAGTTATGCCACTCATGACGTGTCACTCTACTTTTGTCTCCAGGAGGTGCATTGTGGTTCACCCTGGTTTGGGGCGGACCCAGGTTATAAAAGGGGCTGGAGCCAACAAGGAGGTGCGCAGTCTTCTATTATGCTCCGAAAGAGCACACCTCCATGTGTTGAACCCATTGCGGCTTTAGGCCAGAGGTAGGCAGGGATAGGGTGTCGATGCAGGCCACCACCACAGTTGGTAACGCAGAACGGTTAAGACCAGCTCCTGTCCTACCAGTCCTGCTTGTGCAGCCCAGTGGCATTAACAGGCCTGCTGCTGCTGATGCGCCTGCTGTCCACAGGTGTGCCCCTACGCACACTGTCAGCGTACTCAATGGCCCCTGTGTTGTTAACAGGGAGTTCCTGGGCTGGGTGGGCATGTGGACCCTGTGACGCTAACAGGGCTCCCAGTCTCCAGATCCGAATGGCGTCTAACTCGGTTCAGGCTACTATTAGTTTCATAGCCACACAGCTCTGTATCCTCCACCAAACCTTCCAGTTGCCAACCTCTCCTTTTCCAACTGGGAGCACGGTGGACACTGACTGCTGATGGGGATATATACCTTTCTCTTTCTTTTCTTATTAATTTTCGTTATATAGCGGTAACATAGTATATACCACTTTATCCAAATCTGCCAGTCCCACTGTAACAGATGGTGTTTCTTCAGCAAATGTTACTGTTGCTTAACCACCAAATCCACGGACCAAAACTTTTTCCCCTTTCCAACACACCTGTTCCCCTTTCCACCAGCATCTGTCCTTTTTCAACTCATTTTGGTATATGACCAAAAGTGCAACTCTGCAGGGACACCGTACTCAACGCCATCTCAGCACAGCAGCCAGCTCTCGGTCCCTCAGATGTGGACAAGTAAAAGACCATTTCCTCCTATCCATGACAAAGTGTTGAGATTCACTCTGTGCAGCACTGGTGTTTACTGGAAAAGCAGATCTAAGATTGCGTAACACATTCTGCAGATACTCCTGTATACGTGCGTCCATTTCTATGGCAGGAATTATTTTGCCAAATTTTGTCTTGTACCGGGGATCTAACAGTGTGGCAACCCAGTATTCTGGATTACTTTGAATTCGTACAATCCGAGGGTCATGTTGTAGGTAGTGCAGCAAGAAGGCGCTCATGTGTCTTGTGCATCCAGGAGGACCAAGTCCTTGGTGTGTTGGTGGCAGAGAGGTGAGAATCGTGCCTCCTTCCTCTGCCCTCTCCCCACAACCTCGCACAACCGAAATGTGAGCAAGCTCTCACTCATCTGCTGAGTCTTCCATGCCCATCGCCAGTTCGTCCTCCATTTCTTCATGGGCTCCTGCACCTTCCTCAACACTTTTTGCTGATACTATGTGCCCTTGTTAATCCCTCTCCCTCACCATGACTGCCGCATAGGTGCCGCTGACCATCTGGACCTCGTAGATCTTGTTATCCCTTCCGCATATGACTCCTCCTGTACTTCCTCCCCTTCCTCTTGTCCCAACACCTGACTCCGAATAATAATTACAGTGTGCTCCATCCTGTAGATGACCAGAATTGTCACGCTGAGAATGACATTGCCAGTGCTAAACATCTTCGTCGACATTTGTAAACTGTGTAGCAGGGTGCATAGGTCCTTGATCTGACACCACTCCAGCAGCGTGATCTGCACCACCTCTGGATCAAGTTATCCCAGGCTATATGTCATAACGTATTGCAGCAGGGTTCGGCGGTGCTGCCACAAACGCTGCAACATGTGCAGATTCAAATTCCTGCGTGTCGGCACATCGCATTTCAGGCGTTTAACCACCAGACCTAAAGACTTCTGTAGCGACGAAAGTTGTTGAGCTGCTGTGTGCGCACGATGGAAGTGAGCACATAGCGAGCGTGCACGCTGCACAAGGCCATGTAGGCCGTGATGGTGTTTTAAAAATTGCTGGAGAATTAGGTTCAACACGTGAGCCATACAAGGCACGTGTGTCACATTGCCCTGACGATGGCCCGCAGCCAGGTTTGCATCATTGCCGCACACGGCTGTTAAGTCACCAACGGAGTCCGCTCCGTCAATCTGTACTCCGGTCGCCAGGTGACAACGTGTTCCTTTCATGAATAGTGCTGATGATGGGAGAGGAGTCGGTGCCAGCGGCGCAGGTGGACGCAGGTTATGCTCACCCACTGGGCTGCATTACCTTGACAGATGCAGAATCTCTGGCTGAATGTAGCTGGTGGGTATCTCACAGATGAAATACCATCATTCAGCTACAACCAATGGGAAGACACCACACCCTTTTTTATGCCCATCCTGTCTGCAGACCACTGCCAGACATAGCTATGAACCTCTGGTTACTTTTACCCCCAGTTCAGTTTTATGATTTTGTGTGCTTGTTACCTGACTACTTTTCCTGCTTGCTGTTTATGTACCTTGTTGGCCGATCCGCATTTCCCCTCTGCTTGTTTTCTGATTAAGTCCTGGCCATCCCATTCTGTTCCTGTTCCTCAATTAATGTTTTGACCCTGCCTGACTACTATTCTCTGGAACTGCAGCCTTCCACAGGTATTGATCACCTTGGGCCCTGTGCAATTCCTAATCCCTGTATAGGGGTTAAAGGGTTTCAGGGTTCTAGGGGTCCTGCTTGGTGAGTGGCTTCCCTCTAGCCTATCTTTTACAGCCCATCTGAGTGTGTGGATCAAGCAAGGCGTTACACCGTGCTCTCTGCAGAAGGCCATGTGGGCCAGGATAGTGCTTTAAAAATTGCTGGACAACCAGGTTCAACACGTGAACCACACAAGGCACGTGTGTCACATTGTCACAGCGAAGGGCCGCACCCATGTTTGCATCATTGTCGCACCCAGCCTTCCCTGGCTGCTGGTTGAGTGGAGACAACCATTGATGAAACTCGGTCTCCAGAGCTAACCGTCCACAACTTCTCAGCGGTGTGACTCACATTTCCCATACATTTCAAAGTAAAAGTTTGACCGCCTGATGGCATTGAGCACTGCTGCCAGCATAGTA
This sequence comes from Anomaloglossus baeobatrachus, assembly GCF_048569485.1. Lineage (NCBI taxonomy): Eukaryota > Metazoa > Chordata > Amphibia > Anura > Aromobatidae > Anomaloglossus > Anomaloglossus baeobatrachus. The sequence goes on from NC_134362.1 coordinate 154,425,525, forward strand.
AGGAGGTGTGTGGTAGTCCTTGTGCGCAGTTACAAGGAAGGGTGGCCTGACCACACAGGGTTTGCGCCAAGGTGGAGGACCCACACGAGGTTGAAGAGGCAGAAGCAGTGTATTATCTTCTACATACAGAAGAAGGATTGAAACAACTCGTGGGGACGGCAAGACTTGTACAGCAGACCCTTCTCCATCTCTCCCCACAGTAACCCATTGCCCAGTCAACGACATGTAACGCCCCTGTCCATGCTTACTGGGCCAATTATCTGTGGTGAAAAGCACCCTGTCACACAGAGTTTCTCAAGGAATCAGTGATGTTTAGTGCGACATGCTGGTGTAGCGCGTGCACGCCTTTGTTGGAGAAGGAGTGGCGCCTGGGCATCGGCTCTTGGGGCACTGCGATGGGCATAAGGTCTCGAAAATCCTCAGTTAAAAAGGTTGGAAAGGCAGCATTTTGGTAGCCAACAGTTTCCAGATGCTGAAAGTCAACCTCTAAGCCATGTCATGGCCTTCTAAAAGCATGTAAAACACAGCGCGGGGACTCCAACCACAGTCTCCCTCGTTTCCACTAACTGGGCCACACACACCCCACTTGACTGGCATCGGTTGAGCCCCCTTTTGAAAAAGAAAAAGATGCTTTGCATGAAGCACTCTCAAAAATACGCGTGCCTTTCCCGTCCCCTGGCTGGCCCAGGGGAAGAAAAGTCCTCTGAGAGCCATGACTTGTTCATCTTGGTTCTTTTAGAAACGCAGCGAGGGGACTCCAACCACAGTCTCCCTCGTTGCCACTAACTGGGCCACACACACCCCACTTGACTGGCATCGGTTGACCCCCCTTTTGAAAAAGAAAAAGATGCTTTGCATGAAGCACTCTCAAAAATACGCGTGCCTTTCCCGTCCCCTGGCTGACCCAGGGGAAGAAAAGTCCTCTGAGAGCCATGACTTGTTCATCTTGGTTCTTTTAGAAACACAGCGAGGGGACTCCAACCACAGTCTCCCTCATTGCCACTAATTGGACCACACACACCCCACTTGACTGACATCAGTTGATGCCCCTTTTCAAAATGAAAAAGATGCTTTGCATGAAGCACTCTCAAAAATACGCGTGCCTTTCCCGTCCCCTGGCTGACCCAGGGGAAGAAAAGTCCTCTGAGAGCCATGACTTGTTCATCTTGGTTCTTTTAGAAACACAGCGAGGGGACTCCAACCACAGTCTCCCTCGTTGCCACTAATTGGGCCACACACACCCCACTTGACTGACATCAGTTGATGCCCCTTTTCAAAATGAAAAAGATGCTTTGCATGAAGCACTCTCAAAAATACGCGTGCCTTTCCCGTCCCCTGGCTGACCCAGGGGAAGAAAAGTCCTCTGAGAGCCATGACTTGTTCATCTTGGTTCTTTTAGAAACACAGCGAGGGGACTCCAACCACAGTCTCCCTCGTTGCCACTAATTGGGCCACACACACCCCACTTGACTGACATCAGTTGATGCCCCTTTTCAAAATGAAAAAGATGCTTTGCATGAAGCACTCTCAAAAATACGCGTGCCTTTCCCGTCCCCTGGCTGACCCAGGGGAAGAAAAGTCCTCTGAGAGCCATGACTTGTTCATCTTGGTTCTTTTAGAAACACAGCGAGGGGACTCCAACCACAGTCTCCCTCGTTGCCACTAATTGGGCCACACACACCCCACTTGACTGACATCAGTTGATGCCCCTTTTCAAAATGAAAAAGATGCTTTGCATGAAGCACTCTCAAAAATACGCGTGCCTTTCCCGTCCCCTGGCTGACCCAGGAGAAGAAAAGTCCTCTGAGAGCCATGACTTGTTCATCTTGGTTCTTTTAGAAACACAGCGAGGGGACTCCAACCACAGTCTCCCTCGTTGCCACTAATTGGGCCACACACACCCCACTTGACTGACATCAGTTGATGCCCCTTTTTAAAATGAAAAAGATGCTTTGCATGAAGCACTCTCAAAAATACGCGTGCCTTTCCCGTCCCCTGGCTGACCCAGGGGAAGAAAAGTCCTCTGAGAGCCATGACTTGTTCATCTTGGTTCTTTTAGAAACACAGCGAGGGGACTCCAACCACAGTCTCCCTCGTTGCCACTAACTGGGCCACACACACCCCACTTGACTGGCATCGGTTGACCCCCCTTTTGAAAAAGAAAAAGATGCTTTGCATGAAGCACTATCAAAAATACGCGTGCCTTTCCCATCCCCTGGCTGACCCAGGGGAAGAAAAGTCCTCTGAGAGCCATGACTTGTTCATCTTGGTTCTTTTAGAAACACAGCGAGGGGACTCCAACCACAGTCTCCCTCGTTGCCACTAATTGGGCCACACACACCCCACTTGACTGACATCAGTTGATGCCCCTTTTCAAAATGAAAAAGATGCTTTGCATGAAGCACTCTCAAAAATACGCTTGCCTTTCCCGTCCCCTGGCTGACCCAGGGGAAGAAAAGTCCTCTAAGAGCCATGACTTGTTCATCTTGGTTCTTTTAGAAACACAGCGAGGGGACTCCAACCACAGTCTCCCTCGTTGCCACTAATTGGGCCACACACACCCCACTTGACTGACATCAGTTGATGCCCCTTTTCAAAATGAAAAAGATGCTTTGCATGAAGCACTCTCAAAAATACGCGTGCCTTTCCCGTCCCCTGGCTGACCCAGGGGAAGAAAAGTCCTCTGAGAGCCATGACTTGTTCATCTTGGTTCTTTTAGAAACACAGCGAGGGGACTCCAACCACAGTCTCCCTCGTTGCCACTAATTGGGCCACACACACCCCACTTGACTGACATCAGTTGATGCCCCTTTTCAAAATGAAAAAGATGCTTTGCATGAAGCACTCTCAAAAATACGCATGTCTTTCCCGTCCCCTGGCTGACCCAGGGGAAGAAAAGTCCTCTGAGAGCCATGATTTGTTCATTTTGGTTCTTTTAGAAACACAGCGAGGGGACTCCAACCACAGTCTCCCTCGTTGCCACTAACTGGGCCACACACACCCCACTTAACTGGCATCGGTTGACCCCCCTTTTGAAAAAGAAAAAGATGCTTTGCATGAAGCACTCTCAAAAATACGCGTGCCTTTCCCGTCCCGTGGCTGACCCAGGGGAAGAAAAGTCCTCTGAGAGCCATGACTTGTTCATCTTGGTTCTTTTAGAAACACAGCGAGGGGACTCCAACCACAGTCTCCCTCGTTGCCACTAAATGGGCCACACACACCCCACTTGACTGACATCAGTTGATGCCCCTTTTCAAAATGAAAAAGATGCTTTGCATGAAGCACTCTCAAAAATACGCGTGCCTTTCCCGTCCCCTGGCTGACCCAGGGGAAGAAAAGTCCTCTGAGAGCCATGACTTGTTCATCTTGGTTCTTTTAGAAACACAGCGAGGGGACTCCAACCACAGTCTCCCTCGTTGCCACTAATTGGGCCACACACACCCCACTTGACTGACATCAGTTGATGCCCCTTTTCAAAATGAAAAAGATGCTTTGCATGAAGCACTCTCAAAAATACGCGTGCCTTTCCCGTCCCCTGGCTGACCCAGGGGAAGAAAAGTCCTCTGAGAGCCATGACTTGTTCATCTTGGTTCTTTTAGAAACACAGCGAGGGGACTCCAACCACAGTCTCCCTCGTTGCCACTAATTGGGCCACACACACCCCACTTGACTGACATCAGTTGATGCCCCTTTTCAAAATGAAAAAGATGCTTTGCATGAAGCACTCTCAAAAATACGCGTGCCTTTCCCGTCCCCTGGCTGACCCAGGGGAAGAAAAGTCCTCTGAGAGCCATGACTTGTTCATCTTGGTTCTTTTAGAAACACAGCGAGGGGACTCCAACCACAGTCTCCCTCGTTGCCACTAATTGGGCCACACACACCCCACTTGACTGGCATCGGTTGACCCCCCTTTTGAAAAAGAAAAAGATGCTTTGCATGAAGCACTCTCAAAAATACGCGTGCCTTTCCCGTCCCGTGGCTGACCCAGGGGAAGAAAAGTCCTCTGAGAGCCATGACTTGTTCATCTTGGTTCTTTTAGAAACACAGCGAGGGGACTCCAACCACAGTCTCCCTCGTTGCCACTAATTGGACCACACACACCCCACTTGACTGACATCAGTTGATGCCCCTTTTCAAAATGAAAAAGATGCTTTGCATGAAGCACTCTCAAAAATACGCGTGCCTTTCCCGTCCCCTGGCTGACCCAGGGGAAGAAAAGTCCTCTGAGAGCCATGACTTGTTCATCTTGGTTCTTTTAGAAACACAGCGAGGGGACTCCAACCACAGTCTCCCTCGTTGCCACTAATTGGGCCACACACACCCCACTTGACTGACATCAGTTGAGGCCCCTTTTCAAAATGAAAAAGATGCTTTGCATGAAGCACTCTCAAAAATACGCGTGCTTTTCCCGTCCCCTGGCTGACCCAGGGGAAGAAAAGTCCTCTGAGAGCCATGACTTGTTCATCTTGGTTCTTTTAGAAACACAGCGAGAGGACTCCAACCACAGTCTCCCTCGTTGCCACTAATTGGGCCACACACACCCCACTTGACTGACATCAGTTGATGCCCCTTTTCAAAATGAAAAAGATGCTTTGCATGAAGCACTCTCAAAAATACGCGTGCCTTTCCCGTCCCCTGGCTGACCCAGGGGAAGAAAAGTCCTCTGAGAGCCATGACTTGTTCATCTTGGTTCTTTTAGAAACACAGCGAGGGGACTCCAACCACAGTCTCCCTCGTTGCCACTAATTGGGCCACACACACCCCACTTGACTGACATCAGTTGATGCCCCTTTTCAAAATGAAAAAGATGCTTTGCATGAAGCACTCTCAAAAATACGCGTGCCTTTCCCGTCCCCTGGCTGACCCAGGGGAAGAAAAGTCCTCTGAGAGCCATGACTTGTTCATCTTGGTTCTTTTAGAAACACAGCGAGGGGACTCCAACCACAGTCTCCCTCGTTGCCACTAATTGGGCCACACACACCCCACTTGACTGACATCAGTTGATGCCCCTTTTCAAAATGAAAAAGATGCTTTGCATGAAGCACTCTCAAAAATACGCGTGCCTTTCCCGTCCCCTGGCTGACCCAGGGGAAGAAAAGTCCTCTGAGAGCCATGACTTGTTCATCTTGGTTCTTTTAGAAACACAGCGAGGGGACTCCAACCACAGTCTCCCTCGTTGCCACTAACTGGGCCACACACACCCCACTTGACTGGCATCGGTTGACCCCCCTTTTGAAAAAGAAAAAGATGCTTTGCATGAAGCACTCTCAAAAATACGCGTGCCTTTCCCGTCCCCTGGCTGACCCAGGGGAAGAAAAGTCCTCTGAGAGCCATGACTTGTTCATCTTGGTTCTTTTAGAAACACAGCGAGGGGACTCCAACCACAGTCTCCCTCGTTGCCACTAATTGGGCCACACACACCCCACTTGACTGACATCAGTTGATGCCCCTTTTCAAAATGAAAAAGATGCTTTGCATGAAGCACTCTCAAAAATACGCGTGCCTTTCCCGTCCCCTGGCTGACCCAGGGGAAGAAAAGTCCTCTGAGAGCCATGACTTGTTCATCTTGGTTCTTTTAGAAACACAGCGAGGGGACTCCAACCACAGTCTCCCTCGTTGCCACTAACTGGGCCACACACACCCCACTTGACTGGCATCGGTTGACCCCCCTTTTGAAAAAGAAAAAGATGCTTTGCATGAAGCACTCTCAAAAATACGCGTGCCTTTCCCGTCCCCTGGCTGACCCAGGGGAAGAAAAGTCCTCTGAGAGCCATGATTTGTTCATTTTGGTTCTTTTAGAAACACAGCGAGGGGACTCCAACCACAGTCTCCCTCGTTGCCACTAATTGGGCCACACACACCCCTCTTGACTGACATCAGTTGATGCCCCTTTTCAAAATGAAAAAGATGCTTTGCATGAAGCACTCTCAAAAATACGCGTGCCTTTCGCCTCCCCTGGCTGACCCAGGGGAAGAAATGTCCTCTGAGAGCCATATCCACATTGTCAGTGGACAGACACGTGTGCTTCTCTGCCAGCAGACCCCCAGCAGCACTGAAGACAGGTTCCGAGAGAACGCTGGCTGCAGGACACGACAAGATCCCCAAGGCGTACGTGGCGAGCTCAGGCAATTTATCCAGATTGGAAGCCTAAAATGAGCAGGGCTCAAGTTGCACAATTATGGAATCGATGTTTCCTTGCATATACTCATATATCTGTGTGTCCTCCTCTTTTTCCTTGTCCAGCTCTTTTGTTTTCGCATGAGTATATGTCCTTGTCACTTTCCCATGTGTTGTGAGTTGTTTGTCACCTTTTGGACACCTTTGAGGGTGTTTTCTAGGTGTTTTTCTGTGTTTGTGATTGCCTGCCATTGTTTCCTATGCAGTTCGAGTTCGGTTCGTCGAACGTTCGACGAGCCGAACTCGAACGGGACCTCCGTTCGGCGAACCGACCTCGAGCCGAACCGGGACCGGTTCGCTCATCTCTACTCATAACTAGTGATTATCGAGCACTACCATGCTCAGGTGCTCGGTACTCATAACTAGTGATGACAGAGCGCTACCATGCTCAGGTGCTCGGTATTCGTAACTAGTGATGAGCGAGCACTACCATGCTCAGGTGCTCGGTACTCTTAACTAGTAATGAGCAAGTGCTACCATACTCAGGTGCTTAGTACTCGTAACTAGTGATGAGCAGGCACTACCATGCTTGGGTGCTCGAAACTAGTGATGAGCGAGCACTACCATACTCAGTTGCTTGTTATTCGTAATGACTAGTGATGAGCGAGCACTACCATGCTCGGGTGCTCCGTACTTGTTACTAGTGATGAGCGAGCATTACAATGCTAGGGTACTCGTTCCTCGTAACTAGTGATCAGTGAGTACCCGAGTACCATACATTGTGCTCGGTATTCGTAACAATGATGAGCGAGCACTGCCATGCTCAGGTGTTCTGAACTTATAACTAGTGATGAGCGAGCACTACCATGCTCATAACCAGTGATGAGCGGGCACTACCATGCACTGGTGCTTAGTACTCATAACTAGTGATGAGTAGGCACTACCATGCTCGGGTGCTCAATACTCGTAACCAGTGATGAGCGAGCACTATCATGCGCATGTGCTCGGTACTCATAACCAGTGATGAGCGGGCACTACCATGCTCGGGTGCTTAGTACTCGTAACTAGTGATGAGCAGGCACTACCATGCTCGGGTGCTCGAAACTAGTGATGAGTGAGCACTACCATACTCAGTTGCTTGTTACTCGTAATGACTAGTGATGAGCGAGCACTACCATGCTCGGGTGCTCTGTACTCATTACTAGTGATGAGCGAGCACTACAATGCTAGGGTACTCGGTCCTCGTAACTAGTGATCAGTGAGTACTACCATACTTGGTTCTCGGTATTCGTAACAACTAGTGATGAGTGAGCACTACCATGCTCAGGTGTTTGGTACTTATAACTAGTGACGAATGAGCACTACCATGCTCATGTGCTCGGTACTCATAACCAGTGATGAGCAGACACTACCATGTGCGGGTGCTCAGTACTCGTAACTAGTGATGAGTAGGCACTACCATGCTCATGTGCTCGGTACTCATAACTAGTGATGAGCGAGCACTACCATGCTGATGTGCTCGGTACTCATAACCAGTGATGAGCGGGCACTACCATGCTCGGGTGCTCAGTACTCGGAACCAGTGATGAGTGAGCACTACTATGCTCAGGTGCTTGGTACTCGTAACTAGTGATGAGCGGACACTACCATGCTCGGGTGTTCAGTACTCAAAACTAGTGAAGAGCGAGTATTACCATGCTCGGGTACTCGGTACTCGTAACTAGTGATGAGCGGACACTACCATGCTCGGGTGTTCGGTACTCAAAACTAGTGAAGAGCGAGTATTACCATGCTCAGGTACTCGGTACTCGTAAGTAGTGATGAGCGGGGACTACCATGCTCGGGTACTTGGTACTCACAATGAGCAGTTGGATGCTCAGATGGGTGAGACTCCAGTACCAGAGTATAATGGAAGTCAATGGGTGACTAGAACAATTTTCTGGGAGCGCTTCCGAAAAGATGTTCAAGTTCCCCATTGTTATCCATTATACTCGGGTACTGGTGTCGCGCCTATCCAGTACTGAGCACTCGAGCATGGTAGTGCTCACTCATCACTTCTTATTATCTATCCTGTAAATGGGTGATAATTTGTTACATCTTGGAATATGGAACCAAAAGTGTCATATAGCCGGTATCTGCATATAACAGCAGCAAGCAGAGTTAGCTGTGACAACTGCTATTTAACAGTTTAGATGCTGTTGTCAGTCACAGACAGCAGTATATAAATGGGTTTCTTGCTGGTGGAAGTTCCCACTACCATGATAGTTGTCGGCCAATTGAAGGATAATGTCGCTAACACAATAGCCACCCCCCTGCTCAAGAAATCCCACTAGTAGCTGGGCTTTATATGACAATCTCAGTTTCACTATATACCGCAATACTCTGCTCAATCACAGGTTCAAGTTCTCTATGACTAAAAGATAAAGCATAAAGTAAAAAAAGTATAAAAAAAGTAAAAAAAATATTAAAAAAACAAACATTCAAATCTCTTTTTTTCCCAATTAAAGCTAAAAAAAATAAAAAAAAACAAACATATTTGTCACATCTCCATTAGTATGATCTATCAAAATATGAAATCAATTAACCTGGACAGAAAACGGCATAAAACAAAAAGAAAACACCAGAATCGCCTTTTCTCATTTGCCATGTCCTCTAAAATATTCAATAAAAACTGATCAAAATATTATATGAATCCCAAAATAAGACGAAAATAAGAGAATTTGGGGTGTCAGTAAATGGTGAGACTAAATCATTTTTTTATTACAAATTTCAGATTTTTTTTTCATACTGTTAAACCCCCCCCCAAAAAAAACTACGGTATATATGTTTAGTATCACTGGAATCATACTAATTTGGAGAATCTTGTTGATCATTTTTACTGCCCAATAAGCATCATAATGTAGAAAAAAAACAACAATAAAACAGCGCCTGATTTTTTTTTCCACCATCTCACCCCTACTTGGAATTTTATCTTCCAAGTTCCAGTATATTGTATGGAAAGATGAATGGTTGCCCTTCACAAATACAACTGGTTCGGCAAAAAAACATGAAAAATAAAAAAGTTGTGACTGTCGAGAAAAAATGCAGGAAAAAATAAAAGTGTTAATTTGTGGATAAACTTGTGATATGTGAATATATATTTTTAATGCTTGTTTTTAATTGAAAAAGAAGAGTTGAAAACAGGAGAAACCTTTTCGAAGAATCCATTGAACTGCAATCGAGAAAATGCGACTTTACAGCGGGACGAAATAATAAAGCGTTAATAACATTAGAAACAGCTCAGAAAAATGCCACAAAAATAAGGCAGTAATCTGTTTTAAAGGGGCGTCCCGTGAATTAATGCCTTAAAGGGCCCTCCGGCAGCAGAAGCGTTAATAAAACAAGAGGAAATAATTATATAAGAGCTCGGTGTTTACTCTGCAGTACAGGCATTTTATTTCCACTGTGCCCCAAGCCTGACGTTTTAATGATCTGCTTTGCCTTGGCTTTTACAAGCAAACCGTATTAAAAGGGGCATTTTATGTACAGTTTTAACATTTGTTCACAAGAATTCGCTCTTTTGTCATATGTCCGTGTTTTTTTGTTTTTTTTCTTAACTTCAGTGTTTCTCAAGAAGTTGTTCTCAGGGCTATAAATGGGGGGAGAGAAAACATCTTGACTATTTATAATCTATTACCTCCTTGTTTTCTACAAAGATACAGCACGGTTCTGAATATACATTATTATTCCCGCTGGTGTTTTTCTAGCCGTTACTGGTGGGCTGAATGGAATGTCTCCGGGTCTTTGTGATCTGATTACTGACCAGTCCCTTTAATTTCATTTTTACTTTGCCTAAATGGTTTTTAGTGGTTTGTTTGAAGATTCTAAAACAAAGAAACTGTTCTATCTTTTATGATTAATTATTAAAGGGATTATCCATAATCAGACAACACCTCGTCACATGCCATTTTAGGGTTCATCGCTTGGCAAGGGGGCATTCATTACTATGACTACTGCTTGGATCTTGCTGGCATCTTGTATAGAATAGTAAGAAGAATACTAAAGCTAAATATAGCAGAAAACCAGTCATAAACCATCTCAGTGTGTCCTTGTTGGAAAAATCAGATGTTAGTTTTCATTTTTTTCAATGCATCAGTAGGATCAACCCTCCCAAAGGCCGCTTTACACACAACAACATCGCTAACGAGATGTCGTTGGGGGTCATAGAATTCAAGACGCACATCCAGCCTTGTTAGCAACGTCTTTGCGTGTGAAACGAACGAACAACCGCTAACGATCAAATAATCATTGATCATTGACACGTCGTTCTAATCCCAAATATCGTTGCTGTTGCAGGACGCAGGTTGTTCGTCGTTCCTGAGGCAGCAGACATCCCTACGTGTGACACCCCAGGAATGAGGAACAACACCGTACCTGCGTCCTCCGGCAACGAGGTGGGCGTCACTTTCTTTCGGCTTCTCTCCACCCCTCCGCTTATTGGACGGCTGCCGTGTGATGTCTCTGTGACGCCGCACGAACCGCCCCCTTAGAAAGGAGGCGGTTCGCCGACCACAGCAACGCCGCTAGACAGGTAAGTCCATCTGATGGGTCCTAGCGATGTTGTGCACCACGGGCAGCGATTTGCCCATAACGCACAACCGACGGGGGCGGGTGCTTTCACCAGCGACATCGCTAGCGATGTCGCTGCGTGTAAAGCAGCCTTAAGGCTACTTTCACACTTCAGTCCTTTTCCATTAGTCACAATCCTTTACCTTGAGAAAAAGTTTTTTCCCCATAGACTTGTATTAACGATGGATTGCGACTGATGGCCTTGCGTTGTATCCGCTGCGTGGCGGATCAGTCATAGAATGACTGACTGTCGGGTGAAAGGAACTAACACTGTAACGTTTTTTGGAGCGTCAAAAAAATGCAATGCGCAGAATTCCGTCGCAATCCGTCAAGAGGTATAATGGTTGTCTATGGTGCAGGATTCCGCCGTAATCCGTCACACGACGGAATCCAGTGCTGGATTCCATCATGTTCTACTGAGCATGCCCAGCATGTCTGGCACTCCAATTGAGCTGTCCCAAAAACAACCGGATTACAACGGATCCGTTGTAAAACGGACGCACAATGGATGTAACAGACACAATGGATTAGTTTTTTCATAGGATTCCAGAGAATGGAATAATGTGAAAAAACTCATCTGCTGCATCCGTTGACAGCTAAAAAACGACGGATCTGTCTTCCAGTCACAAAGATGAACCTAACGGATTTGAAATGACTTAAGTGTGAAAGTAGCCTAAGCTGTCTACATGAGCATGTGTCTGAATAAAATGATACCTTAATATCTTCTATTCTATTAATAGTTCCCGAGAAATCCCCATTTTTCTTAATATGTAAATTTAGTTGCTAAGATCTATGGTCCAAACATAGATCTCACTGAAAATCTGCCTTCAGAGACTACTTTCTATAAAAGAAGACATTACCAGTTTGAGACATGTAGATCAAGAGAGCAGACTGTCAGTCATTACATTTCTCACACTGATTGATTGCCCTCAGTGAGAGAAACAAAATAATTAAATTATAATCTTGTAGCTCTGATACCTTTTAATGGCTAACTAAAATAAAATAAAATAAAAGGGTGTTACAAAGCAAGCTTCCGAGACTCCTTAGGTCTCTTCATCAGGCATGGTATAACAAAATATCTGAAGAAACACAAATATATATATACAAACAGAGCAGAGGCATGGGATAATAAAAGCCATTGCTCTGTTTGTGCATATATTTGTGTTTCTTCAGATATTTTGTCATACCATGCCTGATGAAGAGGCCTGAGATGTCTCGAAAGGTTGCTTTTTAACATCTTTTATTTTATTTTAGTTAGCCATTAAAAGGTATCACAAATACAAGATTATAATGTGATAATTTTGTTACTCTCACTGAGAACAAACAGTCATTTTTCAACTGGCTAACACGGCCCAAACTTTTTTCTTTTATCTAAAACTGTCACTGGTAATTCCTCCTTTTTTGGAAAATAAGATCTGGAGGTAGATCTATGTCCGCACCATAAATCTTAACAAGTAATTCACATATAAGAAAAACAAGGATTTCTCTGGACTAAGACATTGGATCTCAGGCAGCGGCGTATCACCTATGGTGGCAGACCATGTGGCCGATATGGAACCCATGCTTCAGTCGGGCAACTGCCAGTGTTGGCAATAACACACTTTGAACTATATTGGCATTGCAGATGCCGATACAGGTGAAAGCAATAATGAAAGAGGGAGCGCTCCATTGATGCTCCCTCCTCCATCATTCTCCCGCTGCATCTGATATCTGATGTCTCAGCACAGCGGGTGTGATGATGTCACCACTACATGCCTTCTGTGCCAAGATGTCCAGAGAGTCAGAATGCTCACATGGAGACCAGAGCAATGGTGGACCGAGGAGAGAAGCCATAATAATATTTGGAGGGCTACGTAGCAGCCATTATAATAATTGGAGGCCAATGTGCTATTTGGAGAGCTATGTAGAGGCATTTATACTTTATGGAGGGCTATTTGAGGGCCATTATACTGCATGTAAGCAATTATACATAGTGAAGGTTTGCGTGGGGTCCATCATACTGTGTGAAGGGTTGGGTGGGGGCTATTATACTGTTTGGAGGTCTAATGGGGGCAATTATGAAGTGTGAAGAGGTATGGGGGCCATTATGCTGTATATGTCGCGGGCGGAGAGGGGTTGTGAACGCCGCTCGCCCGAGGGGTTCGCTGGCGCTCGGGTCCGGTGCTTCTGCTCCTCGGTGGCTCGAGCACAGGGCCGGACCCAGGACTCGAGCGGCGCCTCATCGCCCACGAGTGAAAGGGGAGAGGTTAGGTTACTTGGTGACGGGATGTCGGGTTGTGACGCCACCCACGGGGTTGTGTGATGGTGGGCACCACCACTGCTGTTGACGGGGGTTCCCGGAGCGATGCAGAGAGCATCTGAGGTGTTGGCCCCTCCGTGGGTAGGGGCTGTTGGTCCAGGGGCCCCGGTTGGGGAGTAGTGAGTAGGAGATAGGTGCAGGTGCCGATGTGGGGAGGCAGCGTGGACGCGGGGGCAGCGTTACGGCGCAGCGCGGTGCCGGATGGCACTGGTGTACTCACTCAGGTAGACAAGAAGAGAGTCTCTGGTAAACCAAACGGCTGGATGGACGGGGCCCGCAGTATTCGTTCTCCCCAGACGGGTGGATGGCGGCTGTCTTCCCTGCACCTATGTGTAAGTGTTTGACCCCTATGGATTCCAACGAGTGGTCCGCTCCCAAGCTTCTACATGTCGGGAGAGCCCATTTTGCCCTCAGGCGCTGGCCCTTGGATCTCTGGCCGTTGGCGGTGGCCCTTATCCGGACGGATTGGGCTGTTGCCTTCTAACGGGACTTGGTTGGGAATGAACCCCTGAGGTCCAGACCGCAATCAGAGAATTTGACCGTTACGGCGGCTTCCGAGCCTAGTCGGGGTCTGAGTACCCTGCCTTGGTGCTTGGCTTCAATCCGCTCCCCCGGGTTCGGTACCGGCGGACCACCGCCCGACCCCGGTCCTATGGTTTCGCAGACCTCCACCAACTCCTGCAGATGGCCACCACCGTCTGCCGACCTTGCTGCTAGTGCCTGGGCTCCAACCCAGACACACACAGTCTCTCCTCTCACTTCCACCTCTCCACTTCACTTCACTTCAGAACTCCTCTACCTCCTGAACTCAACTCTACTCCAGAACTCACTGCCTTTCCCCGCCTCCAGAGCTGTGAACTCCTCGGTGGGTGGGGCCAACCGCCTGGCTCCGCCCCACCTGGTGTAGACATCAGACCCTGGAGGGAGGCAACAAGGGTTTTGTTTGACGGGTGTTCCTGACCAGGGGAGGGTGTGTGTGTGTGTATGTGATGTTATTCTGTGACCCCTGGGGTCCAGGGCATCACATATATAGGCCCATTATACTGCATGAAGGGCTGTGTGGGAGTCATCAGTAGGGAATCATATTGTGTTGCGGTTCTCCATCATTTTCTGTGGTAGTCATCATACTGTGCATGTGGAAGATACTGTGGATAAATTCATTGTGGGGATATCATACAGTGTTTTGGGGGCACTTTTGCTGGCATCATACTTTATGGATTGAAGGAAAAGGGAATCTAAGGTTTCAATAGGAGGAAACTTACTTTGAAAGAGCTGCAAAGATGCGAGATATGTTCCTATGTGACCCAGTCGAACATGTTATTTTTTTTTCGGTGGGGTGGCCAAATTAGAAATTTTGCTACAGGGACGCATGATTTCTATGTATGCCCCTGATCGCACATATCAAGGTATCATTTTATTAAGCTTCCTATGATCTACAAGCCCATATAGACGCTTAGGAAGATTGATCTCACTGCCAGATGGCCTTCAAGAAATAAAAACCGAGCACTGTTTGATTGGTATGGGCAACAAAGATATTCTCACTGTTAGACAATTTTGATAAAAACCATTATAATCCAACAGACACGTTACAGATCGATAGATTATAATTGTTATATCTGTGAAAACCATTGATAGAACATGTAGGTGAAAGACGTCTGAATGAGGCATAGGGGAGATCCAACCATTATTGGGTATGCCTGAACTCAGAAAGAAGTGACAGTGTGGCGCAATCTCTGTCCTTCATAGAGCGAGGAAGCAACTTTCTGGAGATAAACAAGGACCCCAGACATGAGACCAGCAATTATAAGACATTTAGGCCATACTGGTGGATACGTTATATGTTTGTGATTAGAAGAGACACTTAAGGTGGTGTCACACATAGCGACGATGACAACGACGTCGTTGCTAAGTCACCATTTTCTGTGACGTAGCAGCGACGTCCCGTCGCTGTCGCTGTGTGTGACATCCAGCAATGACCTGGCCCGTTGCTGAATGTCCTGCTTCATTTTTTGACATTGCTCTCCCGCTGTGAAGCACACATCGCTGTGTGTGACAGCGAGAGAGCGACGAAATGAAGTGAGCAGGGAGCCGGCTTCTGGCAGCCTGCGGTAAGCTGTAACCACGGTAAACATCAGGTAACCAAGAAGCCCTTTCCTTGGAGCTAGGAGTGCAGGGAGCCAGCGCTAAGCGGTGTGCTCTCACGCTGTCAGTGTCGGCTCCCTGCTTCCTGCACACGTAGCTGGAGTACACATTAGGTAATTAACCCGATGTGTACTCTGGCTAGGAGTGCAGGGAACAGGGAGCCGGCACTGGCAGCGTGAGAGCGGTGGACGCTAGTAACTAAGGTAAATATCGGCTAATAAAGAGAAGTGCTTTCCTTTGTTACCCGATATTTACCTTAGTTACAATTCCACGCGTCGCTGCTGGCTGGGGGCTGGTCACTGGTCGCTGGTAAGATCTGCCTGTTTGACAGCTCACCAGCAACCATGTAACGACGCAGGACCGATCCTGATAAGGTCAGATCGCTGGTCGTGATCACTGCTGCGTCGCTATGTGTGACACCACCTTTAGATGTAATGTGTTATGAGACAATAAATGACCCATTGTTCAAATTATGTTTTAACCCTAAACAGATCTTTAAAAAATGATGTTTTGTTTTTTAAATTTTCCATATCACTATCTTAATGATTAAAAGATTAATTGTATGGAAACCTTTCTATTGTTACATTTGCTACTAAGCTTAATATTAGGTTTAGACATTTTGTTCTTTTCAATAACCACATGGAAATAGACAACAACAGACTGGCGTTAGCTCATTGACTTGTATAAGACAGTTTGATATAAACACTCTGATTTGGGAAAAGGTGAAAGGATGGGGAGGAGGTGAGCTGTGATCATGACCTATTGTGAATGGTGGATCCTGTGTTATAAACTGTATACAAACATGTTACCAGTAGTGATGAGTGGACTTGCAGATACCCGGGATCGGCGTCCAACCGGGTTTAAAACAAAACTGGTACGGGTCCGGAATTGATCCCGGATATCTGACTAGTCCCCATATAAGACTATGGGGACCAGAATCCGGCTCTTTATTTACATAAAAGTGTAAAAAATAGCGTGGGGGCGCATCTATTTTTAATAGGCGTCAAAGTTAAAGCAGACAGCTGGGGGTTGGTATTACCAGAATGTGAAGAGCAATGTATGGAATTTCTCACAAGTGGAGATATCACTGCTCGTGAGTAATTTCAGGCTGCCACTCACCGGCAGTAACTTATGGAGCCTCGTTCTGAGAATGTTCTCAGAATGAAGCTCCATACAAATTGATGGACGTAGTTGCACATTACTCCATTGGATTATGGCGGAACTTCCAGGATTTCTTTTCAAATAAGGCCGCTTTCACATTGCGTTTTTACCTACATTCATTTGTCCTGTTGGGGCATCCATCCAAGCTTCCCTCCCCCCACCGCAAAACGTGTTTCGGACACATACGCTGACGGGGCCAATGACTATAATGGAGCAGACGGAGTCAGCATGTGCTCTGTCTTGCAGCATTTTCGGGCATATACATTTTCTGCAGGCAGACACCCGAACAAAACACGTTTTGCCGGGGGAGGGGGGTTCAGATGGATGCCCCGACGGGGCCAGTGAATGTAAGTAAAAACACAATGTGAAAGCGGCCTAATAAATCGGTGAACGAGGAAGTGTGGGGGAGTGTTTATTTACCAATTGGATTACGTCAAAACATCGAGGATTTTTTTATTAAATAAATTGGTAAATGAGGGAGTGTGGGGGAGGCTTTATTCAAAAAAACTTTTTTTCCTGTGTGTGTGCTTTTTTAACTCTACACTTATTTGGTTAGTAATAGATAGGTTAGGTAGGGATTAGCAATATGCACCCAGAAATGCTCGTGCTGCTGGGTGCATATTGGACCTGACAGGTTCACTTTAATATTTGGTGCAGAAATTTCTGCACCATTTCTTCATCTTTTGGAATGAAAAACACATTGGAAAAAATGTGCATTTTTGGCTTGCTTTCGGTGCGTTTTCTGTTCGTCTTTGGTGCAAACTTTTCCCGAAAGGAAAATACTCAACTTGTGCATGACACTTCCGAATTTTCATTGACTTTGGTGGCATCAGGATTCCCTTCAGGTTTTCTGACAAATCTACACTCAAAAATGCATCAAAAATGCGATAAAAACGCACTATGTGCACACAACCTTAGCCGGCGGTTTGAGCATAGAAACACAGGAGCTTCTGCTAAACGAGTGCTTCTGTGTGAGAGATGGCCAAGATGGCTGAGGGCCAAATGAACAATGGGGCCTTAATCTTGCAGTTAGGCTTTTTCACTTAAAAAGGTCATTTGTATTGTTGGTGAGGCCTAACCCAAGACTAGGCAGATGTTTCGGGGTCTTGTGTATGTTGCTACTATGACATGATGGGTACATGAAATAAATGCGTTTCATGAAGCAATAATTTTATGCAAATGTGGATCTGATTTACGTTTTAATTGAATCGAAACCATGTTGCGTCTACTTTTGTGTAAAGCCAAAGTCGTGTCACGTCTAGTAGAATACAAAAGTATATGATCCTTCAGATTTATGCACGTGTTTAACATCTGCTTCAAAGTTCATACTACAAGTGATAATTATATATGTGGTGAGTTTGCATGCTTCTAAGTTGCCATGCTCCTTTAATAAACCAAAGAAATGAAACACTTTTCTTATGTAATTGCCTTTCATAATTTCTATGTTCTATAGTTATATTCGTGGAAATGGACCAAGGCTAAAATCCCCCCTCTCGCTGGAACCCCACCCTCAATGCTTATTAATCTTTCTCATAAATATACTTTTCCAATGTAGCATATGTTGACCATTATACTCTTATTAGAGATGAGTTCTATATTCTATAATAGTGTAGTGGATCAGCCAGGCTTTGGAAACATCCTAAAAAGTCAGTAGGAGCTTTTCAGATTCTGACCCCCATAAAATGTTCCCTATAAAGCTTTGTGACCTCTTCAGGCCTCAGAGCATAATAAATGTAAGATGTAAAAAAATGAAAAAAAAAAACAATTGCTCACCGTTCACTTGTTCTGGCACATATGCTGTCTCCGAAGCCTGCCATCCGGTCTTCTTGGCCTTTTCTTTCCAGTGTCTTCAGTCTAAAACATAACTCCTTAAGCAAGGATGGTTGACCTTAGGGAGATCAACATCCAACACCGCGGAGACACCATCACATGTTTCTCAATGCAGTGATTCTAGAGCAATGCCCCCTGGGAAATATTCAAAACAAGAAAGCCTGCGGAGACACCATCACATGTTTCTCAACGCTGGCAGGAAACTAGCCAGGTCTTTCACCGGGAAGGGACAACCACGGGAAGACCTGGCTAGTTTCCTGCCAGCGTTGAGAAACATGTGATGGTGTCTCCGCAGGCTTTCTTGTTTTGAATATTTCCCAGGAGGCATTGCTCTAGAATCACTGCCTTGAGAAACACGTGATGGTGTCTCCGCGGTGTTGGATGTTGATCTCCCTAAGGTCAACCATCCTTGCTTATGTAGTCTTCTACTAGGCATTGCTCCCACTAGCCAGTTTCCTACTCCACACTGATGAGGGGCAAATACCCCGAAACAGCTGTCTGTGGATGGATACCATGTTTGGCATAGGTGGTCTCCTTGACTGGAAACTGCCATTCCCGTGGTTGTTCCTTTCCGGTGAAAGACCTGGCTAGTTTCTTGCCAGCGTTGAGAAACATGTGATGGTGTCTCCGCAGGCTTTCTTGTTTAGAACAGAACTCCTGACCACTACCAAGCCTCAAAGTTTGTCTCACATTGAAACATTGCTTCTCACATGGTGAAATTATGGCATTACTATACGCCATGACCTCCGAGTCCTAATGAATTCACTCTAGAATAGGATTTCCTGGTACAATTAGGTCTCTGATGTCATAGCATGTTGTTTTGTGTTGGCACACATCATGACCTCATGATATTATGACATATCATAAGCTTCAAGACCTGGTCATGATGGTAAGTCCTACTCTACAGGAAAGACCCTGGCACATGACTATGGAAGAATAGGTTCTGTGGACTGGATGGTGGGCAACTTCCAGTTGACCTGACATCACCGCAGCCGGGCCCCAGTCTCCGTGAGTGACTGGGCTGTAGGCAGCGTTTCACCGCTCATCACAGCCCAACGTCACAGCCCAGCATGTCACAAATACTCTTCTTCACTGCAGAGCATCACAAGCTGGAGACATGCAGGACTGTGATGCTGGGCTGTTACAGGCAGTGAAATGCCGCCCACAGCCCAGTCACTCAAGGAGACTTGGTGCAGCTGCAGTGATCTCAGGTCAATTGGAAGTTGACGGAACATTACCAAATGCCAGAGGTCATGGAGCCTGGGGGGTTACGCAATGGGAAGAGTGGACTGCAATAACGTTACCCAGAGGCAGAATTGGCAACACAAGGTATTTCCAAAAAGCCTTCAGTTTTACAGAGATGTGGTCACTACTGCACAATAGTGAGCCATCCCTTTCACTAATTTGAGTAAATTAATTTCTTTTGCCATACGTTATTTGTCTGTAGTAAGATTTTTTGGTTATAATTGGTATTCGTAGACCTACTTCTTCATAACAACCAATGATACCCATTTGGTATGACATCATAACATAGTATCTTAAATCTCTCCAAATCTGAGCACATTTTCACCCCTTGCAGTTCAATTTTATTGAACCCAGGACAGAAAATTGGATTTCTGCAAATTTACATGTGTGACGCCCTGGGCAAGCCAGGGGTCACAGGTCATGACACCACCACACACCTCACATTCCCTGCAGGAACACCAAGGTCAGAACACAAAACCCTTGTTGCCTTCCTCCAGGGGCTGATGTCCACACCAGGGGGTGGGCCAGGCGGTTGGCTCCGCCCACCGAGGAGTTCGCAGCCCTGGAGGCGGGAAAACCAGGAGTTGAGTTGCAGATGAGTTAGAGAGTAGAAGTGAAGTGGTAGAGGAGCAAGAGAAAGGAGTGAAAGTAGTGAAAGAGGAAAAGTGACAGTTAGAGCCTGAAGTTGGTCCGGGTGTGTGCCCCGGACTGAGACAGCAAGGTTGGCAGACGGCGGTGACCGTTTGCAGGAGAGGCTGATCGGAGGTTGCTGAAAGGCCCGTGGACGGGTGGTGGCCCGGTGGTACCGGAGCGGTATACGAAGAGAAGCCAGCACCATTGGCAGGGGCCTTTCGGATCCCGGCAAGGCTAGGAGTCGCCGTGAATTTGCCAAATCCGTCAGTGAAGGGGACCTCCTGGATCTCCCAACAGCCAAAGTCCCGATTGAAGGCAACCGTCCAACCATATTGGAGAGACACCGCCACCGCCAGGGCACCAGTTTCTCAGGGCCAGCGCCTGCGGGCAAGAGAGGGGCTCCTCCGGCTCATATCCAAGCTGGGGAGCGGGTTACCGGTGGGAATCCATCGCTACCAACAACCTTATTTAGGTGCAGGAAAGAGACAGTCACCGCTAACTTGCAGGGAACATCAACACCGCAGCCGTCCGAAGGAGCCGTCCAACCAGCCGCTTGTTTACCGTGAACTGTGTCATCATCCTTGGGCTGAGTGAGTACCTCCGCGCCATGCGGCACAGCGCTGCCCCTGCGCCCCTGCACCTCACCAGGCGCCATAACCCACCTGTCAACCATCCTAACTCTCCATCATCGGGCCCCGGGACCACCAACCCCCTACCCACGGAGGGGAGGGCCAACATCTAGCTGCTCCATACCATCACTCCCGGGATCCCCATACAGAGCAGCGGTGGTGTCCACACAATCACCACAGCCGTGGGTGGCGTCACGGACAATAAATCCCCTAAACCAAACCCCTTTTCACTCACGGGCGAGGAGCGCCACTCGAGTCCACGGGAGCCGGCACATCGCTCGAGCCACCGAGCAGCAGAGGCCGCAGCAGCAGCGGCGGCTGGACCCGAGCAGAAGGGGAGAGCGCGGCGTCCCCTCCTCCGCCCGCGACACATGCATCTATCATTAAAGATATCTTAAAATCCTGAAGGGCATCTCCTTCTTCCCAGGTTCGTAAAGGTCAGGACATTAGTGTAAGCAAATGTTTGCTTACTCTAAAAAAGACATGGCCTTGTACACAGATAGTACTCACATCTACAAAAAGAGTCCCAATGTTCGAGGTTTAATTATGATGGGAAAAAAGCAAAACTGACCACAGACAGCACCGATTAGTTATCTAAAGTGATAAAGTATTTTTAATAGGTAAATTGACCAATTGTAAAATAAGGAGCATTGTAATACTCAGCCTATAAGATTAATGGAATATAAACTACTACAAAAATATTCAAAATTTGCTTTGGCTCAGATGTGAATAAAAAATGTATCTATTCAATTCTATAGCAGAAACTCTAATATCTATGGACTACGAGCCAGTATCAGAGAAATTTCCAGAACTAGATAATGAAACCCTTTAATCATCATCATAGAAAGTGACTATGTCATGATCAAATAGGGGTTTATATCAGTAGCATATCACAAAAGTGAGTACACCCCTCATATTTGATAATATGACGCTTTGGTACAAAATAAACTAGTCAGCGTATAGCTTATATAATACTAAACTTGGTGTCCTCCAAATAAGTGAACACACAACCATTAATGTCAAAGCCGTTGGCACCAATCTATATATAATTGCCTTATTCTGTCTGTCTATCTGTCTGTCTGTCTGTCTGTCTGTCTTGCTCCAAAATTGTGTCCTTACGGTGACACAAAGCTGATTGGCCGCTGGACTCGCCATGGCCCCGCCCCCCCGCACGGATTGGCCGCTCGCCCAGGCTCCGCCCGCACACGGATTGGTCGGCCGCTCGCCCAGGCTCCGCCCCCCACACGGATTGGCCTCTCGCCCCGGCACCCTGCAGCATTGGCAACTCGCCCACGCCCCGCCCCCCTCACCTCACGCAATGCACGCTCGCTCTGGCCCCGCCCCCCGCACGCATTCCCCGAACCGACACCGAGCCACGACTCCCAGGTGAGTACTGTACCCCCGGGAGCCCACATCAGCGTACTCCGCCAACCCAGCCGACACATACCCTCGCATTGCTGGGGTTGCCGCCGTATGCTGGTGTGGGCTCCCGTGCGAGCGGGGGACGGGATACGCTGGTAACCATGGTAGCATAGTTACCAGCGCATCAAGGTCCTGCAGCGGCGGAACATACACACGCACACACATAACAACACACACACATCAGATCACACTCACTCTCACACACACATCACATCGCATCCACACACTCACAACATCCTGGGATATCGCTTGCTTCTCGGCGGCGATACTGTGGAGTGACCTTCCAGGAGCTGCCGGAGGATCACATGGCCAGAAGCATGTGGTATCTCCGGATGTTGTGAGTGTGAGCGCGTATGTGCGATATCGTCAGTGTGTGTGTGAGTGTATGCGATCGGATGTGTGTGAGTGTGTTCTGATGTGTGAGTGTGTGTGTGTGTGACTGTATGCAATCGGATCTGTGAGTGTCGGCAGAGGAGCACGGCCTGCTGGGGGAGGCTGGGAGGAGAGAGGCTGATGCTGGGGAAGGCTGGGAGGGGGAGGCTGATGCTGGGGGAGGCTGATGCTGGGGGAGGATGGGAGGAGAGAGGCTGATGCTGGGGGAGGCTGGGAGGAGAGAGGCTGATGCTGGGGTAGGCTGATGCTGGGGTAGGCTGATGCTGGGGTAGGCTGATGCTGGGGGAGGCTGGGAGGGTTTAGGCTGATGCTGGGGTAGGCTGATGCTGGGGTAGGCAGATGCTGAGGGAGGCTGGGAGGGTGTAGGCTGATGCTGGGGGAGGCTGAAAGGAGAGAGGCTGATGCTGGGGGAGGCTGGGAGGAGAGAGGCTGATGCTGGGGGAGGCTGGGAGGAGAGAGGCTGATGCTGGGGGAGGCTGGGAGGGGGAGGCTGATGCTGGGGGAGGCTGGGAGGAGGGAGGCTGGGAGTAGAGAGGCTGATCCTGGAGAAGGCTGGGAGGGGGAGGCTGATGCTGGGAGGAGAGAGGCTGATGCTGGAGGAGGCTGGGAGGAGAGAGGCTGATGCTGGGGGAGGCTGGGAGGCGAGAGGCTGATGCTGGGGGAGGCTGATAATGGGGAAGGCTGGGAGGAGGGAGGCTGGGAGGGGGGAGGCTGAGAGAAGAGAGGCTGATGCTGGGGGAGGCTGAGGCTGGGAGGAGAGAGGCTGATGCTGGGGACAGAGAGGCTGATGCTGGGAGGAGAGAGGCTGATGCTGGGAGGAGAGAGGCTGATGCTGGGAGGAGAGAGGCTGATGCTGGGGGCAGAGAGGCTGATGCTGGTGCAGCATAGGGGATGGAGCACGATGGGGGGGTGCGCAGCATGGGCGATGGAGCACGATGGGGAGTGCGCAGCATGGGGGATGGAGCACGATAGAGGGTGCACAGCATGGGGGATGGAGCACGATGGGGAGTGCGCAGCATGGGGGAGGGAGCACATTTGGGAGTGCGCAGCATGGTGGATGGAGCACGTTTGGGAGTGCGCAGTATGGCGGATGGAGCACGTTTGGGAGTGCGCAGCATGGCGGATGGACCACGTTTGGGAGTGCGCAGCATGGCGGATGGAGCACGTGTGGGAGTGCGCAGCATGGCGGATGGAGCACGTTTGGGAGTGCGCAGCATGGCGGATGGAGCACGTTTGGGAGTGCGTAGCATGGCGGATGAACCACGTTTGGGAGTGCGCAGCATGGCAGATGGAGCACGTTTGGGAGTGCGCAGCATGGCGGATGGAGCACGTTTGGGAGTGCGCAGCATGGCGGAAGGACCATGTTTGGGAGTGCGCAGCATGGCGGATGGAGCACGTTTGGGAGTGCGCAGCATGGCGGATGGAGCACGTTTGGGAGTGCGCAGCATGGCGGATGGAGCACGTTTGGGAGTGCGTAGCATGGCGGATGGAGCACGTTTGGGAGTGCGCAGCATGGCAGATGGACCATGTTTGGGAGTGCGCAGCATGGCGGATGGAGCACGTTTGGGAGTGCGCAGCATGGCGGATGGACCACGTTTGGGAGTGCGCAGCATGGGGGATGGACCACGTTGGGAGTGCGCAGCATGGCAGATGGAGCACGATCGGGGGTGCGCAGCATGGCGGATGGAGCACGATGGAGGGTGCGCAGCATGGGGGATGGAGCACGATGGGAGGTGCACACCTCCCCCCAACACACACACACACACACAACACACCACACACACACTGGGAACCACAAACACCGCCCTACACAGACACCCACACACACAGACAATGCTGCACACACACAACACCCAACACACAAACACCGCGGCATACATAAATATACGCACATACCACGCAACACATACACATTGCACAAAACATACCTCCCCCCAAAACACACCACACCCACACAAACCGCGCAACACACACACACACAACGCTACAGACACACAGCGCTCCACAAACAACGCAACACACGCAACACACATACAACACCACTCTCACCCCCCGCCACACCCAGACAACACCCAGAACATGTACAGTGCCCTACACAAACACTTGGTAACTACACACAACAACATCTATATATATATATATATATATAACAAAAATCATACATGAACTACACAATACGTCAATTCTAGAATACCCGATGCGTAGTATCGGGCCACCTTCTAGCAGTGAATAAATTCCTAAGTGAAAATGGCCAAATTGTGCTCCAAGTGTTAATATTTTGTTTGACCATCATTATTTTTAATCACTGCCTTAACTCTCTTGGACATGGAGTTCATTAGATCTTCACAGGAGCTGCTGGATCCTCTTCCATCCCCCATGACAACATCACAAAGCTTGTGGATGTTAAGGTACCATCACACTAAGCGACGCTCAAGCGATCCCACCAGCAACCTGACTTGGCAGGGATCGCTGGAGCGTCATTACACGAGTTGCTGGTGAGCTGTCAAACAGGCAGATCTCACCAGCAACCAGTGACCAGCCCCCAGCCAGCAGCGACCCGATATTTACCTTGGTTACCAGCGCACACCGCTTAGCGCTGGCTCCCTGCTCTCCTAGCCAGAGTACACATCGGGTTAATTACCCGATGTGTAGTCTGGCTATGTGTGCAGGGAGCAGGGAGCCGGCACTGACAGCGTGAGAGCGGCGGACGCTGGTAACGAAGGTAAATATCGGGTAACCAAGGAAAGGGCTTCTTGGTTACCCGATGTTTACCGTGGTTACCAGCGTCCGCAGAAGCCGGCTCCCTGCTCCCTGCACATTCAGTTGTTGCTCTCTCGCTGTCACACACAGCGATGTGCGCTTCACAGCGGGAGAGCAACAACTAAAAGAGGGTCCAGGACATTCAGCAACAACCGGCGACCTCACAGCAAGGGCCAGGTTGTTGCTAGATGTCACACACAGCAACATCACTAGCAACATCGCTGTTGCATCACAAAAGAAGTGCCTCAGCAGCGATGTTGCTAGCAATGTTGCTTAGTGAGACGTGTCCTTTAGAGACCTTGTGCTTTGTCACCTTTTATTTGAGGATGCCCCACAGATTATCAATAGAGTTTAGGTTTAGAGACAGGTTTAGAGATATGATTAGCCAGTCCAGCACCTTTAACCTCACTTTCTTTAGCAAGGCAGTGGTCGCCTTGGAGGTGTGTTTGGTGTTGTTATCATATTTGAATACTGCCCTGTGGCTGAGGTTCGAAAAGAAAAACTACTCTGCCTCATTAAGTCACAGTGCATGTTGGCATTCATGATTCCCTCAATGAACTGTAGCTCTTCACAGCTTGCAGCACTCATGAGCCTCAAACCATGACACTCCCACCACCATGCTTGACTGTAGGCAAGACACACTTGTCTTTTTACTTCTCACCTGGTTGCCAATACACACACTTGACACCATTTGAGATAAATAAAATTATCTTGGTCTCATCAGACCCCAGAACATGTTTCCAGTTATCTATTTCCTTAGTCTGCTTCTCTTCAGCAAACTGTTTGAAGGCTGTCTTGTGCATCATCTTTGGAAGAGGCTTCCTACTGGGATGACAACCATGCATACCAATTTGATGCAGTGTGTGGCGTATGGTCTGAGCAGTAACAGACTGACCCCACCACCCCTGTAATCTCTGCAGCTATGCTGGCAGTGCTCATTCGTCTATTTTGAAAAGACAACCCCTGGATATGACGCTGAACATATGCGCTCACCTTTTTTGGTCAACCATGGCGAGGCCAATTCTGAGTGGATCCTGTCTTGTTAAACCGCTGTATGGTCTTGGCCTACGTGCTGCAGCTCAGTGTCAGGGTGTTGGCAATATTCTTATACTTTTGGCCATCTTTGCGTAGAGCTATAATTCTTTTTTCCAGATCCTCCTTTGCCATGAGGAGCCATGTTGAGCTTCCAGTAACCAGTATGAGAAAGTGTGTAAGCAATAACACCAAATGTAACACACTTGCTCCCCATTCATACCTGAGCTCTTATAACACTAATGAACCATGTGACACTGGGGAGGTAAAATGGCTAATTGGGTGCATTTTGGCCATACTCAGTTTGGAGTGAACTCTCTTTTGTTCCCAGCAGTTTAGACATTAATGGAAAGTCCGGAACGCGTAAGACGGGGCTCTAACCAGCCTATGAGCACTTTGTTTTTGTATATCACCATTTTATGGAGTTCCATTAAAGAAATACATTTTATTTGTTGCTGGATCCCTCACTGCTATGTCTTAGTTTATCGTGAATAACAGCTGCAGAGATCCCTGCATCTGCTCTGATATGTGTGGATCCACTGTAAATATTCACCATTTTCATGTGACCTCCAAGACCTGGTGTCTTAACTCTAGAACAGAACTTCTGGCAACAACCAGGTCTTAGAGGTCATGGTGTGTTTTGACATCACAACTCGTCATGATCTCAGATGACTGAACGTGTCCAGAGGTCTTGTTCTAAAGTCAAGGCACTGGAATCAAACTGTGGAAGTCAGAGGCCCTGAGGACTGGACAGTGGACAGCGAGGATGCTGGCTCAAGTTAGCTATGAGGTGAGTATTATTTTTTTAAACCTTATGCCAGACCTCTGTTGTTCAGCAAAATGAAGCTGGGCACAACTTTGCTGAATTTTTGCTGAGCGAATTACAAAAAAAACATATTCTGAAGTTATACATTTTTCAATAAAAAAAAGTGGAAGTTAATTCCACTCAAACTAGTTCACTATTTTCTGGTGTATATCATGGTAATCTTTTCTTTAACATCATTATTAACGTTTATCTACTAATGGTTCTGACATGACTTTAAAGACTCTGACCAAATCTGTAAAGCAAAGCTTAAAAATGATTAGCAGAGATCAAGGATTGTCAGACTTTAGTGTGTGCTACAGTGTTTTTCCGAAAATAAGCCCCCCCCACCCCCCAAAAAAATAAGCCCTAGCAGGAATTTTCAGTATTTTCGGTGTAAGACTTATAAGTCCTATACTGAAAATATGTCCTAGCAGGAATTTTCTGTTTTTTCACCCTACAGCTTAACTATAAACCCTACCCCCAAAAAAACCACTAGTCATGGTTCAATAATGAAGTGTCCATGCAGCTAAAAAAGTTAAAGCACACGGTAGGACAATTCATTATAGACAGTGAAGACCCCCAGAAGAAAGAAAAAAAAAGACAGAAGACCCAGCGATCATACTAACCAGACACCGAATGGGAGGACCTATGGTGGAACGCAAAGCCACATCAGATCGCACACCCACACACATTAGATCGCACACACATCAGATCACACACACAATCACACATCAAATTGCACACACAATCACACATCAGATCGCACACACACTCACGTCACCACATTGGGAGAAACCGATTGCTTCTGGCCGGCAGAGAATCCTGGGATGCAGTGTAGTGGAATGCACAGAAGACGTGTGGTGGGATGCATTCCACCGCCGAGTCCTCCATGTGTTCCATTGTGCTGTGCCCCATCTTCCCCTGCCGGCCGGAAGCAATCAGTATCACTGGAAGTGGTGAGTGAGTGTCTGTGTGTGATCTGATGTGTGATTGTGTGTGCGATCTAATGTGTGTGTGTATGATCAAATGTGTGTGTGTGAATAAGTGTTTGTGTGTGTGTGCGATCAGATTTATGTGAGTGTCGGACAGAAGCAGGGGAGGAATGCGTGAAGCATACCTGCTTGGGGAGCCCACTGAAGATCGCAGGAAAATAGAACCAGGCACTTTGATGTGGAAAAATCAAAGCACTTTTGATGAAAGTCAATAATTTGACTGTTTGCTGTCAACCATTAAGAATTGTTTGCTGTCAACAATAAAGTCCTTTTATTTTCCCACATCAGAGTGCCTGATTCTATTCTATTGCATTTACGGAGTTGAAAGCTACCAGAGCACCGATTAAAACTGACTATAGAAGTGCCGTGCTCCTATACATTGAAGATCGCAGGAGGACCTGGGAGCTATGTATACATCCGGGGTCTAGTAAGTATGATTCTTCTGGGAAGGAGGTCTGATTTTTGGGGGGAAACTTGCCCCAATTGTGTTTTCCCAAGAATAAGACCTACCCAAAAATAAGCACTAGTGCTTTTTTTGGGGCAAAGTACTTTTGATGAAGGTCAATAATTTGACCGAAACATCGAACTGTTTGCTGTCAACCATTAATTAATTGTTTGCTATCAACAGTAAAGTCCTTTGATTTTTATACATCGGAGTGCCTGGTTCTATTCTATTGCATTTACGGAGTTGGACCCTACCAGGGCACCCGCTAAAACTGACTTCAGAAGTGCCGTGCTCCTATACATGGAAGATCGCAGGAGGACCTGGGAGCCACGTGGACATCCGGGGTCTGGTAAGTATGATTCTTCTGGGAAGGGCGCTCTGCTTTTTTTGGGGGGTTAATATTACCCCCTTCTATGTTTCCCCAAGAAAAAAAAGTTTGGCAGTGCCTTATTTTTGGAAAAAAAAAGTAAGTGTGAACTCAATTTTCCTGAAAGAAAGTAATGAATAGTAAAGACAATTATTATTGAGAAGCCCTGATTAATATAATGAAAAGAGAGCAAAATTCATAGCAAAGCATAAATATATATATTTTAATTATATCATACAGTAGAATCAATAAATTATATTAATAAGGTCAAAGCTTTGCGGTGGAAAAAGTAACCATGTTTCCAGTATACAGTACATGCATTGCTGTGGTCAGAATGCCTAGAACAATTTGCAGGAAGTTCTCAAATTGTCTTATGATTATTGACGAAAGGAAAACATTAGTAATCTTTGATGCAAAAGATCTAACAGAACTGTGGACACCTGGTTTCAGTTTACAAAATATATTTATTTTACTGCTTAAAGTTTCTGACCTTAGCAGTTGTGAACACATAAATATGTTGTTGGCTTTAATAATCGGACGCCCCTGATATTAAAGGCACGTGACATTCTGCATTTGCTTACTTAAGGGTAAGCCAAGGAAGCCAAGGAAATGTAAATAAAAAGCAAAGATGATCTTGTCTTGTTTCATCAGCTGCAATAAATACACATGCCTGGATTTTTGAGGAATACCAAAGCATTTTTATTGTAATCTGTGAATAAAAAAAATGAGTTTAATTAAAATATATGGATTTTTTTTTCATTTTTTTGTAATTAAAACAAAATAGTATTTATATACTATCAATGATATTATTAAAAAAATCTTATTTTTGACAACTTTTTTCTTTTTTTTTTATAAGGGGTAACACTATTTCTGGACATTATATCACTGGTCTCTTGCAGTTTTCACCAGTTTTCCCCTCTGCATGCTCTACGTGAATTAGTGAGTGGACATTGTTTGGGACGTTGTATGAGGGCCTAGCTACGAATCAATTGTCCAAAATAATAAGATCATCTGTGTTTGTATGATAATTGTGCAGTTGCTGATGTGCATACTAGGATGCACCTTTGCAATGTGTTATTGAAACAAATTATGCTAGGCTGAACAATGCAAGTATTCAGTAGCTGTTTCAAACTGGCATTAGAAAGCCAGTAGCAGGCTGATGACGTACTACATAAGCCTTGTCGCTTATCTCTAACCAATCAAGGACAATGCTGAATTGTATAACTGTGATTTTTTTTACAATATATGGGTTAGAAGAGCATTGAGCTTTTCCCGGATAGAGAAACATCTCTGTGTGGTCATTTTCCTCACACATACATCTGCGCAGATCTAATCTGGAATCCTCCTCTGTGACCCTGAGAGACCCCCTAGAGGTCTCCCCCAACAGTTGCATTCCCCAATGTCTCCCATACGCAATACAATTATTCATCCTGTCTGTGATCAGGTGACATTAATCAGCAGATTCCCTTTAACCTGATCCCTCAGTTCATCTTGTCTTTGGAAAGACAGATTTTATTTCAGAACGAATGAGTTCAAGAGGTGAGAGGGTTTATGTCATATGTCCTCTAAGAGTATGTAGAGGAACCCAAGCAATATGGGTTTATGCCATATGTCCTCCAACAGTATGTAGAGGAACCCAAAAAATACAGGTTTATGTCATATGTCCTCTAAGAGTATGTAGAGGAAAGCAAGTAATACAGGATTATGCCATATGTCCTCTAAGAGCATGTAGATGAACCCAAGTAATACAGGATTATGCCATATATCCTCTAAGAGTATGTAGAGGAACCCAAATAATAAAGGATTATGCCATATGTCCTCTAAGAGTATGTAGAGGAACCCAAGTAATACAGGATTATGTCATATGTCCTCTTAGAGCATGTAGAGGAACCCAAGTAGTACAGGATAATGCCATATGTCCTCTAAGAGTATGTAGAGGAACCCAAGTAATACAGGATTATGTCATATGTCCTCTAATAGCATTTAGAGGAACCCAAGTAATACAGGTTTATGTCATATATCTTCTAAGAGTGTATAGAGGAACCCAAGGTGAAGGTGACAGGATCAGATGTAGGGAGTAGAGATGAGCAAACCTGAGGTTCGATTTTCGAACTGAACACCAGCTTAAAATATCAAGGCTCGGATTTTGAGTTCGGATGCTTTATGTGCGCACTTCACTTGTGTGAGCAACGCTGTGGTACGCTGGTGCTCAGGCTTGTGAGAGTGCAGTATTTTATCAGCTCACTGGGGGTAACATCAGCATAATTACATGTAGTGTGCAACCCAAAAAATAGTTTGAAAACGTTTGCCCACCCTCCCCCAGGAAGTGATCTGCTTATGGCTGGCTGTACGTGGGGGGAACTCAAACTGCCAATCAGTTACTTGCTTCAGGGTTCGGGTCAAGCTCGAACCAGTGGAGGCTCGGCTCATTTGCTGCCGGGGAACCGAACCTCCACGGAACCGCTCATCTCTAATAATGGGTAAAGGAAAGATCTAAGTCAAAAATAATATCAAGAAAGTCCAAGCAAACCCCATGCCATTAAATGGCAGCTTTACTAGTATTTTAAGAAGTAACTTTTCAACAACATGAGGACTTTCACCAAGGATTTTATAGCCAAATAAGTATATGTAAGGTTTCTTCTGCCTTAATTGTCAATGGTTCTGTATACATTGAAAAATAAGGTTAGTTACAGAGGTTCATAATTTTTGTCTTGTTTTTTTATAGGATAAAAAAAATAAAAAAAGATTTTAAAATCTGAATGCGATTAACAATATTTAGTTAATGAACAGCTCGGGTTGCTTTGACATTTCTTCTGTCTCCAGATAAACTGATAACCAAGCATCAATAAACAATGGAATGGCCGAGTTGGTTTCTTGCAATTAAAGTTAAAGGGCTGAATAGGGGCAGGGAATCTTTGAGCTCAATCCCGAAAGAACAAAGGACATTGGGTTTTACAAGGAAAAGGAAAATGAGAAACATGGACAATGAAAAATTTACATCTGAAAAACTTTGCATTAGCAATATGGAGATGAAAGGGTCCAACTTTCTAACACTTGGGCTGATGTAATATTGAAGTAATATTATTCAGACAGATTTAATGGAAAATGTTCTAAAAGGGAAAGATGTACATGATAAAATATCTCGAGCATTAATCACGAATTAACCACAAAACTTGGATAACTCAGAAAGTTTCCCCTCTATTATTTTTTATCATTTGTTTTGATTTTTTTAATACATTTTTACGGATGAGGGTTTTTATTCTTAAATATTTATATTTGTTATTAATATTACTGGCACTTCTTTCCCATGATCTGTTCTTGTGCACCTGGTATGTTTAATTAATTTTACAGTCTTTGAACTTTTTTGGCAGCAAAGGTTACCAAGGCTGTAGATCTTGTTTTTTTTCTTGTTTTTTTACTTTTACGGTTTTTTTTTACATTGCCAATACGTGAGCTTTTCAAGGTTTGACATTTGGTCGAACAAATGTTTTCAAACACAATAAATATGCACAAACATAAAAACCGCTGCCAAAACAAATACTTTAAAAAATGTATTGTCTGGCAAATTCCAATTGCTGGTATAGCCCGAGTTACCATTTGTATCTGGCATGTTAAAAAAAGGTTGAAGACTTTCGAAACTTGGACATGAAAATAAAACAGTTACTTGGCCTAAAGCTATAAACAATGACTAAAAAAAATGTAAAAGTTTGTCTTCCTGAGCATTTTATTGCATCACAGATAAAATGTACATTGTACTTGTATAAGACACCAGTCACACAGGTATGTGTGATCCGCAGTGTCTGTCTTACAGCCTATTGGTGACACTGTGCAGACAGTGTGGATCACACGCAGTGATACTGGCAACATTATTGTGCCACCTTGAGACTCTGCCCAGGCTCCAACCCAGCTCCGCCTCCACCCCTCAAACCTTCCACACTTTCATCACCATTCTTGGAAAAACTGCCCCTGTTTATACAGCCCCACACACACTACCCCTCTCTATACTATCCCCCGACACACATTGCACCACTGTATAATATCCTCCTGGTATATATATCCTCCTCCTGGTATATATGTCTCCTTCCTATTATATATGTCCTTATTTTGGTATAAGTGTCCCCATTCTGGGCCCCTCCTGTTATGTATGTACCCATCCTTGTTTATTGTCCTCTTCCTAGCATATATGTCCTCCTTCTGGAATATATGTCCCCATCCTGGTTTATTTTGCCCAATCCTGGTATATATGTCCCCATCCAGGGCCCCTCCTGATGTATATATCGCCTCCTGAGCACATTCAGATATATATGTCCCCTTTCTGGTACATATGGCCTCCTCCTGGTATATATATCCCCATCCTGGTCTATTTGTCCCCTTCCCAGCATATATGTCCCTATCCTGGTACTGATATATCCCTCTCCTGGGCACATTCTTTCCTCACCTATTGAACGCTCACCCATTCCCTGTAGACTGTGAGCCCTTGTGGGCAGGGTCCTCTCTCTTCCTGTACCAGTCTGTTTTTGTAATGTTCATGATTGTAGTACTTGTTTTTTATGTATACCATTTTCACTTGTAAAGAGCCATGGAATAAATAGTGTAGTAATAATAATAATAATAATAATAATAATAATAATAATAATATATGTCTACATCCTGGTTTATGTCCTCTTCTTGGTATATACAGTATGTCCTCCTCTTGGTATATATTTCCCCATTCTAGTATTATTTGTCCACTTCCCAGCATATATGTCCCCATCCAGGTGTATATATCCCCCTAATGGGCACATTCTGGTATATATGTTTCCAGTCTGGTTTTTGTCCCCTTCATGGTATATGTCCTCCTTATTGTCTAAATGTCCTCTTCTTAGGCCCCTGCTGGGGTATGTATAGCCCCCTCCTGGGCACAATCTGGTACATGTGTCCCAATCCTGGTTTTTGTCCCCTTCCTGGTATATATGTCCTTCTTCTTGTGTATGTCCCCTTCCTGTGTTTCTCCTTGTATATTTGTTTGCCACAAAAAGAAAAAAAAAACATTTTACTCACCTTCCTGACTCCCATGTTGCGCAGTGTGCTCTCTAAACTAAGATGCATTTCAGCTGTATGTGTGCCCTCTGATGCACATCAAGCTGAAGGAAGGCTGGAACTGGGGTCAGCAGGCCCTCCCACCACCCTGGCGATCTTCAGCTCATGGATTGCCTACCTTTCCCCGCCAGATGTCACGTCCTCACCACCTCTGCATTGCCTGCAGCAGCGTGATGAGGTTGCAGGATGATGACCTCTTCACTCTGCTACTTGTTGGGCCACAGAATGATGCACCGGTGCCCTGCTCTACTCCACTTATGGTAGGGTAGATGCTACAGTGTATGGGCTCCTTCCAGGTATGATGTCATTTCAACATATGGCTAATTTGCATGCAATGTCCTAGAAGTGTGCAGTGGTTGAAGCGACACTGCCGGGCTTTCTGTTGTTGCTGTGACTGGGGCCCAGTAAAGAGGGGGGCCCGGCCCTTAATAAAGCTAAGTAATTACCCCATTCCTGGTTGGCCCCCTTCTTCACCAGTCCCCACACACCAGTAATGGTTCTCATGCCCTGAAAGTGGCCCTTATCACACGTAAAGGTGTGACTCGTGCCCAATACAATCCTCATCTGCGTGCATATGTCATTCTAGGCAGCCACGCTCTCCATGAATTGGTAAGTTTTGTGAGTGGTTGTTTCATCAGTATTTTGCACATGTGCTGCCCCCACCTTTATCATGGGGTCTCTAGCATCCTGCTAGTACATTCATTGGTAAACTGACTTGGTATTAGTAAGGTTATTTTTTTTACTCTGCGATTTTTTAAATTTTTGTCCTTTAGTGAGTTATTTTTTAAATCATGGTAGGGACTGCAAAATGAGGACCCTTGACTAGGTTGCAAGCTTCCTTATTTTGGCTAAAATATGGACCAAAGTCTCATCTATTTTATACATTTTATCTTCAACTTTTTTTGAACACTATTCATGCTGGATGCCATCAGTCCTTATAGACTTGGCTGGGTAAACTGGAGGATCTGTCCTGTGGGGTTCACTCATATAGTGCTGAGCAGCCCAACTGATTCAATAGTATGGGCGTCATCAATAGACTGGAAGCCAGACACTGTGCATCACACATACCTGTGTGACTGGCACCCAATACAAGTCTCATCTCTGTGCATTTGTAATATTAGGCAGCCACCCTTTCTATGAATAGGTTGTGAGTGGCTGTTTCCATCAATATGTTTCACTTGTGCTGTCCCCACCTTTATCATGGGGGCCTGCTGCATCCTGCTAGTGCATTTTAAAAGCACCATTACACCATTTTGTGTTTTTTATTGCACCACTGTAGTGGTGCTTTACATCTAAATCCCTGGAGCCCTTCATCCTTTTCCAGTGGTGCTCTGGGTGGCTTGCACTGAAATATGACTGGCTTGCAGCTCTAGTGTTTCATGGAGTTTGACGGAGGCCACTCTTCAATGCATCTCTATAGGTTCTGGCCTGATTCTGTCTCTTATAGGGATGCATTGAGTGCCAGTGATGTAGCTTCTGACTTCCGGCCAGTCAAAAGCTACAGGTACAAGATTGTGCCGCGGGACCGGAGTGGCGTCGGTAAAATATGAAAATGCCGAAAGGTAAGTATAAGATTGGGGGGCTTACATTTAAATCACCACTTCTGTAGTAAAAAAGAAAAAAATAGTGGTGCTTTAATCTGTCCTGGTGGTAGTAAGGCTATTTTTTTTCTGTGAAACGTTTAGAGGCTACTAGATAGATAAGATAATCAGATCACAACTTCAAAATCTGCAGTTTTGACCTTTGATGGCCTAAAGTGTACAATCTAGAGATGCACTACAATTATACAAAAAGACTGACCTGCACTTCCAAATGGTGTGAACAGGTGCTAGCTGAAAAACACATTATAACTACGAAACATATATAGCTAGAATGTTAACAATGAAAAAGTGAACTCTGGCATTACATTACTGCTATATGAATATTTGAAAACAGAGATGTTTAGCTTATGTATTGGCCAATGCATGCGAGCCTAGTCACCACGGCAAGGTGATCTCTGTATAGTGGGAATCTAAGAGGTTACCTTGCTGTGGTGACTGGGCTCACATGCATTGGCCAATACATAAGCTAATCATCTCTTTTTTAAAATATTCCTATAGCAGTAATGCAATGCCAGCGTTCACTTTTTCATTGTTAACATTTTAGTGTGCAGCTGTATATGTTTTGTAGTTACAATCTAGATATGACCGGATCAATCCCCGGAGGAACAAGTTGGAGTCGAATTTTTTGAAATTTGTGGTTTTACATGAATTTGAACACTTTCATTTACAAAAATAACTTGCCCAGTATGATTTCTCAACTACTGAAGTATCAGAGAGAAAATTAATGTCACTTTGCATTGCAAAATGCCCTGCAGCTATGACATGTTATGGATTTTTATATCTTGTACAGTGGTGGTAAGTACCTGGCCCATCATAGATCAGTTCTTCCCAGCTGTGCAGACTTTGTTTGTCATTTAACATCTCCAGAGTCTCTGGATAATTTCCTTTCTTCTGTAGCGGGTAAGCTCTTATGATCAGTGGGGTCTAGTGATGGACGAGCACTAAAATTTTCAGGTGCTAGGTATTCAAGTCGAGCAGATCAGATCCTGAACGAGTTTAATGGAAGTCAGTGATTGG
Organism: Anomaloglossus baeobatrachus; assembly: GCF_048569485.1. Classification (NCBI taxonomy): domain Eukaryota; kingdom Metazoa; phylum Chordata; class Amphibia; order Anura; family Aromobatidae; genus Anomaloglossus; species Anomaloglossus baeobatrachus. Next base: position 154,462,102 of record NC_134362.1, read on the forward strand.
GCAGTTCGGCTCTCTGGCCACATATAGCCAGCCATAAACAGAGTTTGGGAGGGAAGGCCTTTTTTTTATTCTTTTTATACACTACATCTACAAACGTTGTTTCAACCCCAATGAGAGCCACTCAGAGACTGTGAATGGCACTCCCAGGGGTGCCTGCACACATCAAGCTGTCAAGCAAAACTGTGCTTTGTGGTCATTGTTACATGGACGACACATTCGAGCACCCGTGATACTCGGCCTAGCTCCTCGATGCTCGATCAAGTACTGAACACTCACTCAACACTAGTGGGGGTCCTCTCTCACCTATAGAGTGTAAGCTCTCATGGTCACTGGGGTCCTCTTTCCTGTAAAGTGTAAGCTCTTGTGGTCAGCTGGTCCTCTCTCTGCTGTAAAATGTAAGCTCTTATGGTCAGTGAGGTCCTCTATCTGTCCCGTAGAGTGTAAACTCTTATGGTCAGCCAGTCCTCTCTCTGCTGTAGAGTATAAGCTCTTATGGTTAGCAAGGTCCTCTCTCCCCTGTACAGTGTAAGCTCTTATGGTCATCGGGTTCCTCTCTCCTGTAGAGTGTAAGCTTTTATAGTCAGAAGGGTCCTTTCTCTTTCTCTCTCTTCTCCCCCATTTGTATTTGCTAAGCAATTACAAGCTTTGCAGTATTGAGATCTATGATCATCATTCAAGTAAAT